>NC_037682.1:115243145-115395450 GCF_003255815.1 Theropithecus gelada | reverse complement strand
TTCTTTCCTTTTGTTTTTTTTTTTTTTTTTTTTTTTTTTGAGACGGAGTCTCGCGCTGTCGCCCGGGCTGGAGTGCAGTGGCCGCATCTCAGCTCACTTCAAGCTCCGCCTCCCGGGTTCCTGCCATTCTCCTGCCTCAGCCTCCCGAGTAGCTGGGACTACAGGCGCCGCCACCACACCCGGCTAGTTTTTTGTGTTTTTAGTAGAGACGGGGTTTCACCGTGTTAGCCAGGATGGTCTCGATCTCCTGACCTCGTGATCCACCCGTCTCCGCCTCCCAAAGTGCTGGGATTACAGGCTTGAGCCACCGCGCCCGGCGTTTACCTTCAGTTTCTATCAACGCAGGTGATTGAACATCAGCTCTTCAAGTGGAAACTGTAAGCCATCACACTGAGCATGCAGTGAGCTATCAAAAGATATTAAATGAGCTCCAGTGAAGGCACATTGGTGGCCGGTGACTTGTGATGTGCTATGTAACAGTCTCTAAGATGAGTTAACCATAAGTGTACCTCACAAGCAATCAGGTAGTCAGTGACTCTATCTGGAAATAAAATAGACACTAATTCAATTTCAAGAAGTCTTTGTAACACTGATGTTCCTTCCAGATAAGTAATAATTGGATTGTAATATTAAACATGTCACACATTGAAAGATAAAATGTAAATAAAGGCTTTATTTCCCTTTATCTCGAATATAAACATCGAAACAGGCAATAACTGTCCATTACAGCAAGGTTGTTGTAATTTTAAATGTTCTGTTAACCAAGACACATAATAGTCACTCCTATCTTCAATGTCCATGTTTTCTTTCCTGGCCTTCTCTTTTTGGCAGGCAAGTGCTGAAACAGCCATATGCTTCACAACCTCCACTCTTCTGTCTTTTAACACGCACATGTGCACGCACACACACTTCTGTTTTAAGCGTGTCACCACTTGTCACTACAAAGAAACAGATGGCAATACTAAAAAATAATAATCACTTGTAAAGTTACAATGGTTTAGAAAATCTCTTTGAATTTTTCCCTGACAGTTTCCTCTAATGAACATCAAAATGTCATTCCAGCTCTTCTCTCCAGTTACTTCACTTTTCATCCAAGGGTCTGGTTTACAGGCTAGGCACCTGGATTCAGAAATTTCTTTAGTTAATCAAAGAACCACAAGTAGAATCCGGGTCTTCTGATTTTCAGTTCAGTTCTCATTTTACTTCACAAACTTATAATGCCAAGTGAGAAATTTATGGATAACCTTGATGCAACATAAGTTTAATTAATCTTTGCACAAGTTATAACAGCAATAAATATACTAAATAAAAATAAATATTTTATTGTAAGAAGGTAACTTTATTGAATCAGAATGTTTATTTCTTCTAATATAAAACATTGAAAGGTTTTTTTAAAAAAACTTGACACAAATAATTTCTAGTTCTTCTGTTCTGAAAAAAACATTCCTAGAAGTTTCATCAAATTGACTTTTAAAGAGTTAAACAATTTCAGACTTACGGAAAAGTTGAAAAAGTAATATAAAGTCCATATATATTTGTTACTCAGATTCCCAATGTTATCAGCATATTGTATTTGTTTTATTTCTTCTCTTTCTCATTCTCTCTCTGCCCCTCCAATATGTTGTGTGTGTGTGTGTGTGTACATTTTATTCTGCACGAGTTGCAATCATGTGGTCCTTTTCCCCGTGTCTTACTTAAAGTGTATTTCCTAAAACAAAGGGTGTCCCCTTATATAACTATAATATAGTTATCAAAACCAGGAAATGAATATGGATACAATACTATCATCCAATCTACAGGTATTCTTTAGCTTTTCCCAATTATTCAAATAATGTTCTTTATAGCACAAAATGTCCAGGATTATATATTGCATAATGTTATTTATCTTTTTTTAAAATCTGGAATAGTTCCTGAGTCCTTTGTATTCCAGGACATCACTGTTTTTGAATATTTTAGGATGCGTACTTTGTAGAACATATATCAGTTTAAGTTTGTCTAATGTTTTCTCCTGATTAGATTCGGGTAATGTGCTTTTTTTTTTTTTTTGCCAGTTCTTCCTTTATTTTATTTTATTATTATTATTATACTTCCTGTTCTAGGGTACATGTACACAACATGCAGGTTTGTTACATATGTAATGTGTTTTTGACGGAGCCAACTCTGAAATGATACTGTGTTCTTTCTAGTATATTATATCAGGAGGTACTTGCTGTGAATTTGTTCCATTAGTAGTGAGGTTAATTTTGATCATTTGGTTAAGGTAGTGTCTGTCAGACTACTCAACCATAAAAATTATTATTTTACCTTCCCAATTAATAGTGATTTTTTGGAGGGATAGAAACTTTGCAATTATGTACATATCCTATTACTTCTCAATTTTACCTGCTAGTTTTAGCATCCATAGATGATTCTTGTCTGAATTGATTATTGTTATAATTGCCAAATAATAACTTTCCAAATTAATTATTCTTACCACATTAGGTAATTGGTTTTCTATTATAAAGAAATCTTTATCGCTCCCTCTATTTGTATGAAAATGCCACTGTAACTAACTGAATAAAGCATGCGATACCAATCTTTTTGTTCTGTCAGCTGGAATCATGGGAAAAGATGATTACACTAGGACATTATCTCTCATCGGAGGAGAAACATCCCCTTTTAAGAGAGGAGATGTAAAAAAATATTAAAGGGAGATCCTTCCACTAAACTAGATGACTTTTAAGTTACCTTCCAACTCTGAAATACTAATTCTGTGATTCCATATGGCTGTCTCATAACTGTAAAATCACTTACGTCGTTGGAAAAATGGAAATATAGACAGAGGAAGAAATGGCATATGGGAAACCTGGGAGGGAGGGGTGTTAGGAAGCCTTTGTAAATCAGCCAACAAATAAAAAAATTCTTCTTTCAGTTGCTTGGCACCCACCAGTTGTAAACATTAAATATTAAATACTAGGCAATAACGGCAGTCAAACAAATAACAGGATTTATTTGTTTTAAGAAGAGACATGATCAGAATATATTATAGACAGATCACCAACATTTTTGAAGACAGGAGATGCAAGTTCCCTGGACCCAAATCTCGCCATTGAACACAGGGCTGTTCATGAGAATAAAGGAATGAGTAAGTTTACATTAGAGCCTCTGGAAACACCATTCACTCCCTTCAGAGTGTACATTAGAATATAAGGCTTGACTATTCCTGTATGTATGTGTTGCCAACCACCTCAGCCAGGAGCACTTATACCTCATTAACCTCAGCATTATACAAGTACACAATACGATTATAGAATAGTGTGCACAGTAAACTCAGATCGTGACAAAGTCCTAAACCACTGCTTTCAGTCTCTGAAATGCGGTCTACAGCATTTGCTATGAAAACATTTCTGAGTTAGGTGCTGCAGAATTAGAAAATGAACCTGTTTCCCAGAGTTCTTGGGAAATCACATCAAGAATTCCATCGTCCATCTCAATCAGGACTTTATTTCTATCTATACTTTTACATCATCCAAAGCTGTTTAAAAATTTCACAGTTTCTACAAAATATAATTGTCTTGCACTCTATACTAATCAAAAGGCCTAAGTCAAGTGCACTGGGAATAGAACACTTTTTTTTTTATTTTTGTTTTTTGATGGAGTCTCACTCTGTCGCCCAGGCTGGAGTGCAGTGGCGCAATCTCAGCTCACTGCAAGCTCTGCCTCCCGGGTTCACGCTATTCTCCTGCCTCAGCTTCCCAAGTAGCTGTGACTACAGGCGCCCACCACCAAGTCTGGCTAATATTTTGTATTTTTAGTAGAGACAGGGTTTCACCATGTTGGCCAGGATGGTCTGGATCTCCTGACCTTGTGATCCGCCCACTTCGGTCTCCCAAAGTGCTGGGATTACAGGCATGAGCCACCGCGCCCGGCCCAGAACACTTTAAAAACGTGATTTCTTTGTCCATTAAAATGTTAATAAACCTTTATGGTTTTCTGTAAATTATCACCTTCAGCACATGATATGAAATAACTTTGTCTAAAACCCACTTACGTGGGCAATAAGTTAAAAGGCAGACCCCTACACGGTTTTTGGACATTTGTAAGGGATGGGCACTGAGGAGCCTGTGATACAACCGAACGTAGAGCAAATCACCTCTGTAGAATGAAGGAGATTTTGTCTGGAGAGAATGCAAAACCATAAACATGGCTTGCAGAGTTATAAATGTAGGGTCCCCTGATTATAAGATGAGTTAGAATAACTGTACTTCATTTATAATTGGTGTGTCAGAAACACAAGGCTCAAAAGGAATGGAAATTAATAGGTTAAGCATATACTGAATTGCATGTTATTATTCAGCACTTATTTGTTGACATACTCTGTGCAATAGTTAGGATCTTCAGGTACAGAGGTGAATAAAACTAACATGGGCCCTACCTTTAAGAAACTTACATTAAAGGAAGAAGGGAGCCTTAAGTAAAACTTGGAGACTATGATGTCACCACTGTAAATTTCTAAATATTTCATGAAAACAGGAATACCTGACATTTCTTTACCAAAGAGAGAAAGAAGTATCTATCGGCAAATTATTTCCCAGGATATGGCAGGTTAATAGCCTATGAATCTCTCAATAAGATATTACTGGCAGTTGAATTCTAAATCCAGACTCACTGTTTATGGGTTCCAGGCAACCTGCACAGACTGTACCCTGACAGGATGACATCAGGATTTTTCTCCTTTCTCTCACATTGTCTCTGTTTACACTCCTAACTTCCAGACCACTAGTTCTCTCATATAATTTTTGCAGCAGCAGTTGGTTGAAATTATACCATATACTGGGTCCTGGGAATGTTATTTTGCTTGAAGCTTGAAATGTTACTAGGATTTTTTTTATTGGTTTTTACTATTTTAGGTACTTGGTTGGTATTGCGAAATTCATATATTTCCACTTGGAAAAGCAGAAACTAACAAACAGCCTCCTCGTTGGAGCATTCAAATTTGGAAGTACTAAAAGGAGCCTCACCCTATTTCATCAAGAGAAAGCCCAGAGGTTAGCCACAGAAGAAGGACCTCTGGCCTCAAATAAGGCACTCAGCCTTAGAGTAACATGAATATAAAATTGTGGAGGGAGAAATGTCGGACTTGTCATTCTTTGGACTTTAATATACAACAAAAGGATATTTCATATTTGTATTTTAATTTCTTTCTGAAAATTTAATAAGAAAAGTTCATATTCAGAATTGATATTTGTGTGCAGTTTAATTTTGTTGGCATTATATTATTTGGCATATTTTAACGCTTGTGAATGTTCGTTTTACAGTTTTTTCTTTGGGGCTATACTGAATGCCATGACTAGACAATTTGTGATGAGAAATAGATCAGAGAATGCATTTTTGGCTGAGAGTGAAGCGTGTCCTTGATATTAAATCAATGTACACTGTGTTCTGAAGAGAGCCAAGCAGGGCATCCTGCTAGCTGATTCCTGCAGCTCTCCCTGGGTTGCCTGGCAACAAGCTGGCTGAAGTCAGAGTCGTGCTTCCCCCTGAGCAGTGGAGAAGGCAATCTGAGATGCTGCTGGTTCCAAGGCTTTAGAAGAAGACAGATAGGATTTTGCCTTGCATTCTTAATCCAGTTTTATCATTAATGATACTAACATTTTGCTCCAATTGGATCTTCATTTCTATTTATCAATGTTTGGTACACAGAGACAAGGAAGTAGGCAGAAAGGTGACTGATTAGGCTCCCTCGGCATACGCTATCACATCATTCTATTCCCAGGTCGCTATGGCGCTTCCTACAATCCAAGTTGCTTATAGGCAAGCGAATGGATTTATGAACCAGAATTCAATAACCATGTTTAAATTTCTTCCTAACCTCAGCCTAATAGGTATAATGAAGCATCACAAATACTTTCTAAAGTGCATACCAAGCTAAGCTTCATGCTGAACACACTACAAAGAAGGTGATCTATCAGTTGTCAGAGCCTCTTAATGAGGCTCAAGATGTGATACTGCCTGTGATAAATTAGCATTTTCTTCTCTCTTCCATCTTTAGAGTAATGACTTTACATCATGCTGAGATGCCCAAGTCAGAAACTAAGAGCACACCTCTACCTTTTCACACTCCCACTTGGCTGATCATCCATTCAGTTCCATAACTCTATTTTAAAATCTTTTTTGTATTATCATCCACGCTCCCTATCAATTGGTCCCACTTTGTTTCACACCTTGATCACACCCTGATGTCCTCTTAAAATGAATCTTAGCCACTACACTGGCCCCTGTCCAGCTGCCTGTCCACACTGATTCATATTATAACACATTTTCAAAACACCGTCTGATTACATTGCTCACTGGCAACTCTTCACAGTCCGGAGGGTGAAGTACAAACGTCATAGCAGATCGGGTAAGAATCTTTATCGCCAGATCCTGCAGGCCTTTCTGTTCACATGTCCATGTATGAAACTGAGTTGTGGCTTCTCAAACACACTCTGCTGTGGGACCAAGAGTGTTTGATAAACCTCTACTAAACTCTTCAATCTAGACTGCTCTCAAATGGTGTCTCTTCCATAATCCCAACTATGGAGAAGTTCATTGCTCCTTCATTTCTCTCTAGTTTGTAGGTTACTGATGGACTTCCTTCAGCAGCATACTTTAGAGACTGTGGGGAATGCAGACCCGAGTTGAATTCCCAGAAACTCTTCTTACTCTCTGTGTGGCATTCGGCCTATTACGTGAACTCCCTGAGCCTCGGTTTCCTCCCTTTTGGTTCCGAATAATACACCTCCCACCTCCCCTCATGTGGATATTGGCAGGATGATGTAATATCTATTAAGTACATCACAATGCTGGCTCATAGAGCTGAAGCAGTAATTTTTAATTATTTTATTTAATTCCCTCTCCTTCTTAGCTAGGTTATGAGATTCTTAATGAAATTGTAAATCTTAAACATCTAGTACAATGCCTTAAGCACCTAGTACAATGCCAAGTACAATAATAAGCAGTCAATAAAGTAATGAAATATTACTAATAGATACATTCACAAGCCAATGTCAATTAACAAACATTTATTGATTAACTATGATGCTAAAGAAAATTAATCGATGTGCTGTCAGAGATACAAAGCAACTTGAAATTAGCCTTGGAAGAACAAGAAAGAATTATATAAAATGATCATAACTATTATACTATGACACAGGCCAACTAAATAGCTCTGACAACAGCAATCATGGTCTCCAGTTAAAACTGATTTTACAAAGACATCATAACCATGTTTCATTCCAAAATTAAGAGTCTTATTATCACCAATAATAAGACTTTATATATATATATAATATATATATATAAAAGACATCAATAATCTTATAATAAGAACTACTTAATTAATCTTTCCATAATAGAAACAAATAGACTACAGAGGGAAAATAAATCTCCAAAAGAAGACCAAATTTATTTAAACTCTCAAATACTTGGAGAGATTTGTTTCCTTTAAAGCAAAAGTAAGTAGAAACTAGGGTATCTATAAAAATCTGATGAGATGTTTTGTGAGTGATTTTCTTTTTCTGTAGATCTTAATAAAGGCACTTGCTAGTCATTGTGTGTTCTCACTGAAACAGTGTTCTCATCTTCTCCATAGTCCTTTCAAATTTATTTATTTTATTTTTAATTATCAAATAGTAATCCTACATACTTATGGGGTACAATGTGATAGTCACCATATCACTCCATTATGAAAATTTATTCCTCTTATCTAACTGAAACGTTGTATACTTTAACCAAAGCCTTTCTTTTCTCCATCCACCCTCCCCATCCCCAGCCCCGTCACTCCAGCCCCAGTAACCACTATTCTAAGCTCTACTTCACGAGTTTGACTTTTTAAGATTCCATTTATAAGTGAGATCTAGGACTATTTGTCTTTTTGTGCTTGACTTATTTTACTTTGCATAGTGTCCCCCAGGTTCATCCATGCTGTTGCAAAGGACAGGATTTCCCCCCTTTTTGAGGTTGAACAATATTCCATTGTGTACATAGACCACATTTTCTTTATCTACTCATCCATCGATGGATACTTAGTTTGTTTCTATATCTCGGCTATTGTGAATGATGCTGCAATGTACATGAGCATGCAGATATCTCTTCAACATACTGATTTCAGTTCTGTTGGACACATACCCAGAGGTAGAATTGCTGGATCATATGATAACTCTATTTTTCCCATAATGGCTGCATAAATTTACATTCCCAGCAGTAGTGCAGTACGCAAGGGTTCCCTTTTCTCCACGTCCTTGCTAACACTGGTTACATTTCATTTTTTTGATGATAGCCATTCTAATCTGTTGATGCTCCCATATGATGAGGTGAGTTTAGAGGTAGGAAAAATGTACATCTTCTTCTTATGCATTTTTCTTCATCTCATGAAAGAGTCTGTAGTTTAATAAAATCAGATCAGCACAGAGGTCAGCATGGTTCGTAGAGGGAGACAGAAGCTAAGGGTGGAGAATAGGAAAGAGCATGATTTGCTGGTTTTATGAAGATTTGTAAGGTGAAAACATATGGAAAAAATAATGACTCTATTCAAAGAGTTTCCTCTGGGGAGGGTGCTAATGAGGATTATCTGAAATTAGAAAGCTCAGTTTAGAGACAGATACTATTAAAAAAAGAATGCCTGCCAATCCAAGTTACAAATTAGCAACAGTTTTTTATGGTTTTTCTACCTGTTGTACGTAAAAGCTATTTGTTTAGAAAGATTTTTATCGTAAGCAAAATATTCCTTTCATTGATATCCTGTGTCGATTCTTCTTTAAAATGAAAAATCACGCAGTGATGTCTGAGTTTGTTACTGTGAATGGCTGAGGGCTGGAAATTGTATTTCATTATCCTGATTATATCATGTAAATTTTGTACCCTTTTGGGAAATGTTATATTCAGGACTCTTGTTTGTTCCTTGGATTTCACACATCATGCATATATTTTTTTCCCTCAAAAAATATCGTTGTGATTGGCATAAGTTTTTCTTCAACAATCGCTTTACCTTCAACGCAGAAATGGGCCATCCATGTTCAGGGCTGTGCTATCCAAGTTTTCTCCTTTGCTTGCCTACACTGCCCCGAGATCTTCTTACATTCATTGACACAGTGCCACCCTTTTATTGCCATTGGTTATCCACTGCAAGATATGTGCACCATTATGCACAAACTGTATATACTGCTCACCACAGGGCCCTGGAGAGGCTGCTAGCTACACGTCAATTGCCTGATGCTTTATTAAGCAGCTACCCTAATCCTGTGCCAAAGAAGTTATGGCTGTTATTCCCATCACATTCCTGAAGTCAAACTGTGACCTATGCAAGCATATACTAAGCCCAGAGGGCAGGCGTTCCTATGCGTCTCTCTCTCTCTGTCCTCTCTCTTTTTCTCTCCCTCTGTCTTCCATTATTTCCATATCTTATATCTGCAATGAAATTGACATACCAAAAATTATCTCTGCAGACAGTGTGCATGGCGCTTTCTCAACCTGCCAGTGCTCACCAGTCTGCAACTCTTTGTGACCATGGACAGAGGCTCAGACCAAGAGCTCTTTGCAATTCTGTGATTCAGAGACCACATTTGTGTGACCCTCTCCTTGAACTCCTTGATCGCTAGCCTGAGAAACGAAAGTGTGAAACAAGCTTCAAATAAAATATTTAAAGAACAAATTTTATTCATGAAAATAAATGAGAAGATGATGAACTTCTAAAGGAATTTTGAATATTCTTTTCTTAGCAGCTTTCAAAAAAACTTTGCATTAAATAGTACTGTGTCTTTAACGTCATTCCTAAACCCTATATCCTAGTGTGAAAATTTGCTAGTACCCATGCTTTTAAAGTAAATATAGCTTATGTGCATAGCAGATATATAGCAGACATTCAATTGCTATTTATCATTGGATTTGCCTGCAAAGTAAACAATTTTTGGTCCTTTTCTGATTTCCATGGAAGAAGCCTTGGAAGGCAGCCTATACTGCAAAAACATCCACTAAAAATAATAATTTCCCCTATGTCAGAACACTGAATTCTAAACATGTTTTCGAAGAAAGCTTACTCAAAATTAAACATTTTTCAATTTCTGTACATGAACAAAAAA
This sequence comes from Theropithecus gelada, assembly GCF_003255815.1. Taxonomy (NCBI): domain Eukaryota; kingdom Metazoa; phylum Chordata; class Mammalia; order Primates; family Cercopithecidae; genus Theropithecus; species Theropithecus gelada. The sequence continues at coordinate 115,385,353 of NC_037682.1, read as the reverse complement.
TTAAGAAGATTTTCTGGATAAGGCAGGATTTTTTTTTGGAATAAAGTTAAGCTATATAGAGAAAAGATAAATTCACCTCAACTATCATAATGATATTGCATCTCTTTGTGTTCATATGGTGAGAATTGTCTTAGGTTATCTTTGATTCAGCTTTTTTTTTCTATTAATAAGAGGAAAATGCAAAGAATGTTGTTTACATAAAATGCTGTTATTTTGTTTTTTTTTTTTTAGTGCATGTTGACTTCTGTTACTGAAATGCTGGCCTGAGGACTTAATCAAAATGTCAAAGCATCCAGTAGGAGGCAATTGAAAAATGTATGACTCACTCTTAAGCCTGTTGCTTATTTTTATGTACAATAAGGAGGCAGAATTGAAAGACAAAATGTAGAAAAGAAATTGATAGTGCTCTGCCCAATAGTGTGAGACGGTAATTCCATTGAGAGAGAGGCAATCTTGCAAATTATCACAGCTTAAACTATACGTTTCTTCTCATCAACATAGCTTTACTGGTTCTGAAAATTAATGTTTTCCCATGGGAGATTTGTAAGGCTAAGCAGGTAGCTCCTAGGTAGCAAAGAGGAATATTGAAACAAACTGGTGGAAGTCAGTACTGCTGGATGCAGCGTGATGAAGGTCAGGGTGAAATTCGGTCTCATGGTTAGGGATTAGGCTTTCTAGAAATTTGATTACTAGTTATAGAAAAGGGTTAGAAGAATAATTTTCAGAGCGATGTGAGCATGAAGGGAATGAAGCAAGATTAAAAACTGGGCCTATCTGATTCTGCAAAGGGTTTAACATCGTGGGTGAATTTTTCTTGTTCATGAAAAAACCAATATTGCAGTGTATATCTTATAGAATTCTCTGTATCGCACCTATTAAAACATCTGGTATATATTCACAACCCATGGGTGATATTGTGAAGAATAAAGAAAAATAAACATGAAGGGGAAGTGTGGTCCATTTCACTGAAAGGAGAGGCCTTATCAGCTGGAATGTCAAACTCATCTACAGACCCAGAGATGTCCAAATGGATCACACTACTTAGATGAAGAACCTGCTGAACTGATCATAAATGAGGCATATTTTAAAGGTTGCCAAGTTCTGTGCAATGTTCTGAGGATACTGAGAGCAACAGAACCTGGTTGTTGAGATTCCTTACCATATGATGTAATTAATATGATGGGCTGCAGTGAAACAGGGCGGGTCACATGCCCAGGAAGGATCCACATGATTAATATCCAATGCCAGCTTCCTTGTACTGAAGAATCCACACATATTTGACTCACCTTTTACAAACAAGCATGGTCCATGCAGTGGTGGGGTCCTTAAGCTGTGCCTGGGATATTTTATGAATTCTCACTAGAAGTACATATGCTGTGCAGTTGTTCTTCTCATCTGCATCAGTGTCTTAAACTATATCAGCTCCGTATTGGATTGAGAGTATCTTATGAGTTCGTTTATCAGGCTGTTATGACCTCAGAGCTCCACTGGTGGCAGCTACCCACATTCTCTCCTCCATAGCCTCTCCAGGGGTGCCAGGTATTGAAATGATCAGAGAGCCAGACGGTGCTCAGCAGCAGCAGGAAGGGCACACAGTACTGAGGGGGCACCCTCCAGGAGGTAAATTAGAACATTAGATAAAGCCTTTCCCGTTATGTCCCTGGGGAAGATGACCCAACAACAGGGAGGGAAGGCTAAAGCTTAGGTGACCGTGTGGCCTTAGGAACGCACAGTTACATGGTGAAAGAACTTCAGGATTCGATTTCCCATGCCATCAGTTCTCTGTCTCTTCCTAGGACCCAATCAGAAGACTCTCAGTAGGGTTTCTCAGTGGAAACTAGATTGCATCTACCTAGGGAAGGGTAAAATAGAAGATCCTGTTAATGACAGTTATTGGGTCAATGGTAGCAAATCTCCAAAGAACTCTGAATTATTCTAGTAAAACCTATATAGGAATGAAATAACCAGAGAAATGGTCAGAAATGAAAATGTACTAATCTTAAGTGGCATTAAGGGCACTGAAAGTCCTCAGTGATAAGTGATAATAAGATGGAAAGTGAGATATCTTGTCAAATATCGAATGTTAAATTGAGATGCAGGCCAGTTTCCTCTTATCTCCTTAAGACACACATCACATTATCTCACAGCTGCATGATAGAGCGCGGTTGTTATGTTTTCCAACGGTCTGTTCCTGAAGACCCGTGCTGGCCTCCAGCTCATTCATACTCTTGTGTTTACTCGTTCCCGACATTGCTTGCCTTGCATCTGTTTTAATTATTCACAGGGCCTATAGAATCAGTCTGTTATCAACTTTTATCCCCAACTACCGCTTTTTCACTTTTCCTCACCTAGGCTTTGTTCTCTTTGGGCAAAGAATGTGAAAAAGACACATAATTCCCCATGTAGTTACGTTCAAATGAGTCACACCTGCCCCCTCCTTTTAATTCCAAAGTTTGCCACGTGTCATTGCAGAGTGTTAGAAAAATAAAAGTATCAAAACCTTAGGAAATCGTAATAAAAAAATGGGGCTTTTGATTTTAGTAGAAAGAGTAAATGTGTCCTAAAACTTTGATCTCTTTCTCTAACCAAAGAGAAATTACAGTGAAAATGGAATAAATACTAACTACAATTGAAAACAAGAAAAAATAATTCTCCATTGTGATACCTTTTTTTTTTTTTTTTTTTGAGACTCAATCTGGCTCTGTCACCCAGGCTGGAGTGTAGTGGCACGATCTCTGCTCATTGCAACCTCCGCTTCCTGGGTTCAAGTAATTCTCCTGCCTAAGCCTCCCGAGTAGCTGGAATTACAGATGCCTGCCACCACACCTGGGTAATTTTTTTTTGTTTTTAGTAGAGTCTGGATTTCACCAGGTTGGCCAGGCTGTTCTTGAACTCCTGACCTCAGATGATCCACCCGCCTTGACCTCCCCAAGTGCTGGGATTACAGGCGTGAGCCACTGCACCCAGACTGTGATACCTTATATATAAAAAATATGTAAGTTTTCATTCATGGTTCCTGGCTTATAACTCCCATAGCTCTAGTTACGGTCTTTTGTTGTAATGTTGGGGCACTTAGGCCTCAGAAAACAGAATCTCTCTGGCCTTTTCCTGCCCTCTTCTCACCAGCCCAAGCAGGACTCTAATCTTCTCCTGCCTTTCTGATCTGGGGTCATGTAACTCTCATTCCAAAGAGGGTCCTGTCCTGTACCAGGAGGATGGAAGGCTGGACAGAGAGGCCAAAAAGAATCTTAACAGGCAGACCTTGCTTGGTTTCCCCACTCAGTCTATTAGTGTTAGATCATACCCTTGTTTTCCAATCATATTTCTATAAGGTTGCCCATACTTTGATCTTGCCTATCCAATGAAGCCTCTATAAAAGGCCCCAGAAAACAGGTTCAGAGAGCTTCTGAATAGTTGAGCACATGGAGTTTCCTGGAGGGTGTTGTACCTGGGAAGGGCAGGGAAGCTCCTCACCCTTTCCCTGATACCTCACCCTACACATCTCTTTATCTGTATCCTTTGTAGAATCCTTTAAAATAAACTAGTAAGTATAAAAAGTGTTCTCCTGAGTTCTGTGAGCCACTAGCAAAATAATCGAGCCCCAAAAGGGGGTTGCCGGAACCCCAATCCTACGCCAGAATTTCCAGAGGCCCTGACTTGTGACTGGAGCCTAAGTAGTGGGGGGGTTGGGAGGGCAGTCTTTCCTGGGGACTGAGCCCTCAACCTTTGGGATCTGATGCTACTCTAGGCTGATAGTGTCAGAATTGAACTGGAGGACACCCAACTAGTGTCTGCAGCAGAATTGATTGGTCGCTTGGTGTGTGGGGAACCCTCTCCCCATGGCAGAAGCCCCCCATGTGGATTATTGCTGTTGAGTGAGACAATAGGAAACAGGCACACTGAGTGCTGTTTATGCCACTCTCAAACAAACCAACCCAGACGATCCTGAATCAGGGCACCAACACCACCCATCTGAGACTGAAGACCAAAGCTGCTCCAGCAAGACTGGAGCCAGAAATCCACTAGCCAAGCAGGCTGTTAGGCCAGTGCCACACCTTACCAGGGCCAGGGGTTGTGCTGGAGAATAATCCAGGAGGGACTCGCAAATGAGAACTGTACAGGAGTTATTATCAAAAGATGTATGGAAACCAACACTCTTAAAACACACACAACAAACTCAAAAATCAGAACAATTTACAATTTAAGAGATAGAAATACTCTGGGAGGTCAAGGCAGGTGGATTGACTGAGCCAGAAGTTTGAGACCAGACTGTGCAACATGGCAAAACCCCACCTCTACAAAAAATACAAAAATTAGTTGTGTGGTGGAGATGCCTGTAGTCCCAGCTACTGGGGATACTGAGGTTAGAGAATGACCTGATCCCAGGGAGGTTGACGCTGCAGTGAGCTGTGCCAATGTGCTGCCTGGGCAACAGAGTGAGATCCTGTCTCAAAAAAAGAAGGAAAGAAGGAAAAGAAGAAAGAAAGAAAGAAAGAAAGAAAGAAAGAAAGAAAGAAAGAAAGAAAGAAAGAAAGAAAGAAGAAAGAAGAAAGAAAGAAAGAAAGAAAGAAAGAAAGAAAGAAAGAGAGAAAGAGGGAGAGAGAGAAAGAAAGAGAGAGAGAGAGAGAAAGAAAGAGAAAGAAAAGAAAAAGAAAAAGAGAGAAAAAGAAGGAAAGAAAGAGAAAAAGAAAGAAGATGGACTATAGCATCTAAAAGAATTTAAAATATAAGTGTTAAAGAAGCCATAAAAGGAAAAATATTGTTTTGAAACAAAAATAAAAAATACTGAAACAAGGCAAGCAAAAGTTATGACAAGATGCCCATAGAAATCTTATAAAATTATTATATTATAGTAAACATTTTAACATGATAACTGAATATCAGACTAACAAAAATAAATTACTAAACCAGAAGATTTAGTTCTGAAAATTACCCAGAGGTAACATACAAAGATTTTTTTTAAATAAAGGAAATTAAAAATTGATCATTCTCAGCATTTTCTCTTGGTATTATATCCCGGTTTTGTGAAATTCTACAGGAAGGTGTGCTATTGTTTTTCCATCCTCCAATTCCTATTTTATATCACCCCTTGGACAACTTTCTTTTTGTTCTCTACTTTTTATTTTTGAAATGATTTTGAGAGCTCATAGAGCTCCCCTCTCTTTCATCCACCTCCATCTAGTAGGCTCAGTAGATTCCAATCACACTAGGTGAGAATTATCAGAAGATTCATTCAAGAGGATTATTTTTTTCTTTTCAAAACCGTCAGAGGTGTTGGAACCAGAGAGACTCCCTCTTGAACAGGGGTAAATGAGGGTAAAATGAGGAAGCTACTGGGATGCGTTCCCAAGAGGCTAAGCGTTGTAAGTCACAGGATGTTTACAGTGAAGGGAACAGGTTAACAGTGTTTACCAAACAGACCCAGGAAATAACAGACCCAGAAAACAACAAACCCAGGAAACGTCCTGATATCCCAATATATTAGGAACAAAAGCATTTTTAGTTTAAGAATAAGTTTCACTTTAAAGATAATCATAGATTCTTGTGGCAGACAGCAGTTACACAACGGTGAATCCCTTGTAGTGATGGCAGCCGGCGCGTGGTCCGGAGCAGCAGCTGTCATCACGCTGGCTGCGGCACGGAGGCGTGGGTGGTGGCAGCAGGAGCCGCTGCGGGAGCGGCAGTGGCGGTGGTGGGTCCCCTCTGTCCTGTGTCCTCAAGGCGACCGACTGTGCCACGCCTATCCTGCCGCAGCCGGCAGAACCCGCTCCCAGGCACGGAGCCTCCATTGCTCTGGACCCTGGTCCCATCGCCGCTCTCACCTGCAGCAGCTGCTGGGAGGGTGCAGGGAGGAGGTGGAGCTGGGCCTGAGGCAGTGCCATCCTCCACGGAGCCGGTGGGAGCCAGGGACAAAGAAGGAGCACTATACTCTAATTTTCCTATTCCCTAAAGTTTTTTCCCACATCAGTAAGTAACAGATAGCTGTCTCAATTTGAATGACTATAAAAATTCATTTTAAGAAAAAGTCAAATTATTCTTAACCCATTAATAGAAATATTTTTCCTTAAGAGTTTACAATAATGAAAAATCACTTTAAACTATCATCTCAACTAAGACACTTATTTCATATGCGTAGTTCATTCATATGTGTATAATCTTGGTTATTTCTCTGCTTTATAAAGGCAAAGGAACATAGTTATATTCTTGTCTTTTCCCATATTATTTTTACATCACTGTGAAAGGAAAGCTGTTTTACATTACTTGTTAAAATTTTTTCTGATGGTCATAAGTTTGGGATTAAGCTTTCAATTTTGGGGCTCTCTTGCCCTACATCAGGTTGATTAGATCAGATGTATTCCACTGCCATAATTTACTCTTTTTCTTTTTCTTTTCTTTTCTTTTTTTTTTTTTTTTTTTTTTTGAGACGGAGTCTCACTCTGTCACCAGGCTGGAGTCTAGTGGTGCGATCTTGGCTCACTGCAATCTCTGGCTCCCGGTTCAAGCAATTCTCCTGTTCAATCTCCTGAGTAGCTGGGGCTAGTGTTATAATCTTTGCAAAAATGCAGTTCCAAGAAGAGGAAAATAATTCTGCCTAAAAGAATTCCTTGGAGGATTTATACTTTCAGAAAAATAGAAATTTATGTGTAAAAACTGAAATTAAGGTAACCTATTACTAACTAAAACAACCAGATAGCAAAACATATCTTAGAGATGAAGCATTACATTTTAGAGGACATAGAACAATTTTTCCAGTCAAGGTGAGTGACCTAAAAGTTTGCATTATTAAAGAAAGTTTAAGGGGACGATTTTATAAAAATTATAAAGAAGTGCAACACCATACATTTTCTCAAGGCCCATAGTTTTGTGAATGTTTTCCTATACCATTTTATCAAAAAGGGTCTGACAATTCTAAATGCTATTTCTTGCTATGGTTTTATGGGAAGGGGAAATCTTTTCTCTTTCATTTTTCTGAGATTTCTAATTGGTAGCAATTGTTAATAAAAGAGGCAAAAATTTTTAAGACTAAGATCTGGAGATTAGCAAGTTTTCACAGAAAGAAACTTAAAACTTTGAAAATAGACAGTGAAAAGGGCAGGAAGAATTTTAACAAATGCAAAACGAGGAATATAATAGGATGCTTTACTTGCAACCAGGAACTAAAATGGAGGAGAAAGTAAGTTGTTTCTTACCTCTATCAGTTTCAAGTTTACTTAGCGTTTTTGTTTAAGAGGAGAAAGGAAAAGATATATGTCAGAGATCTTTTAGGAAAAGCAAAATGAAACAAAAATATGTATGAGTTATGGGAAAATAGAAGAAAGAAAAAGGATGCCAGGAGCAGTGGCTCACACCTGTAATCCCAGCATTTTGGGAGGCCGAGGAGGGTGATTCATGAGGTCTGGAGATCAAGATTAGCCTGGCCGACATGGTGAAACCCTGTCTCTCCTAAAAATACAAAAAAAAAATTAGCCGGGCATGGTGGCGTACACCTGTAATCCTGGCTGCTCGGGAGGCTGAGGTAGGAGAATTGCTTGAACCCCGGAGGCGGAGGTTGCAGTTAGCGGAGATCGCGCCACTGCACTCCAACCTGGGTGACAAAAGCGAGACTCCATCTCAAAAAAAAAAAAAAAAGAAAGAAAGAAAAACAGAAAGAAAAGGAAAGAACAAGAAAGAAAAAAAAGGAAACGGTGTGGAAAAGGTAGAAATAAGTCAGTTTATTCCTGTGGGACTACATAAGACAAAAGGACAAGCACTTCTCTCTTTCCTTCTCCATCACAAACCTTTCCATGAGGTTTCGTGTAAGTTTTATCAAACTGTATGTCACAGAATAGTCAGAATATCCTGTAGTTGGGAAATTCCCTTTATTCTGTTTTCTTTTGTTGAAAGTAAAACACGTATCATGTTATTAATGCACAATTTCCTGGGCTAAAATTAATTTTGGGGACTTTCTGCCAAAGGAATTCAAGCCGCTTTCTATGGATGGAAAAAAAAAACCAAACCGTCAAATTCCCTTCTCTGCTAGCTCAAAAGAGGAATGATGGGGGTATGGGCTGAAGCCGATCTGTTGGCCACATGCTTTAGCACCAAGTGGTTCTTGTGCAGTCCGTAAACATAGGCAGGGTCCTGTGACCTTTGCCAGCTGTATTTCCATCGAGACTTTCTCTATTCTTACCTGAAATACCTTGTCAACCCAATGGCTGCTTACACACAAAGAGCCGTGCATCTACTGACACCAATTTGTAAAAATTGTAGCAATTGACTGGTTATTTAACTGGCTATCTAGAAAGACTATAGCACAGGGTGGTGCCATCAGAAATCATAAGCATCACAGACCTCCCTAACACAGTTCTAATAATCATTTCAACCATTCTTTGTCATATTGATTCAACTCCAGGGTCTTTATTGCAAGCCACTTGTTAGTGAAGAGGAGTCTGGTTGTCAGTGCCCCAATAGTGCCATCTGCCGGTCAATGTTAGGTATTTCACTTTAATTCGGAGTCCTGTTTCAAGGGCGGAATTTCAAAATCAAGAGTACTACTGGAAATGGAAATCATTACCCTACGAAAATCAGAAATTAGAAGACCTCTAGACACTTTTTCCCCCCAAAGTCATAAGCATCTCCCTCTAAATGAAAATTCCTATAATGGTACACAATTTGTAGATGTGAAAGAATCGTCTAAAATGATCTAATTAAACCTCTTCATTTTATAAATGTTAGAACTAAAGCCATAGAGACAAAATAATTTATTCAGGACCACACAGGCTATTATTAGTGGAACCACTGTTAGAACTCTGGTATTTTGCTGATTCACACATAAGTGCTTTTTAACATACTGTAAGCAGGAAAGATATTTCTAGCTTTTCCCACTTCCTCATCTCAGGCCACTATGAAAGAACACTATTACTATTACTTTCCTACGCTTCCACCATGGGAACACACACACACACGCTCATAGTCACAAAAGGATATTCTACTTATAATCAGAAATCCTCCTGAAACAAGAATTAATATTCTAAAATGTGAAAACCTACAAAAATAAAATTATTAAAAATAATTATAGTCTTTTGTTAAACTTTATTCTGACAAAAGCATTCCAAAACCTTCAGCAAACAGATATGTCAACAAGTAAACGGTTTTAAAAATGGAACTAGGCCAGGTGTGGTGGCTCATACCTGTAATCCAAGCACGTTGGGAGGCCAAGGCAGGAGGATCACTTGAGCCCAGTAGTTTGAGACCAGCCTGGGCAACATGGTAAAACCTTGTCTCTACAGAAAATATAAAACTTAGCTGGACATGGTGTCACATGTCTGTAGTTTCAGCTGCTTGAAGGCTGAGGTGGGAGGATCGATTGAGCCCAGAAGGTTGAGGCTGCAGTGAGCTAGGATTGTATCTCTGCAGTCTAGCCCGAGAGACAGAGCAAGACCCTCAAAAAAGTAACTGAACTTTATTTTTGTATAATTAAATACATTTGGTTAGGGCTCCATTTTATTCCATAACATGAAGTAGCGTGTGTGAATATGGTAACTGTGCACTAACTAGGCTGGCCATCTAAGACTTCTGCTCTACAGAAGGTAGCTAAATAGGCCTCAGGGACCAAACAGAGTGGGTTCTCCACTGGGAGAAAATGTGAACTGGATAACATTTAATGACCTTTTCACTATAAGTTTCATAATTCAATTTTTCTGCATAGTACTGATATGGGAGGGAGGCAAGGAAGGGCTGGGAGGAGAACGGCGGACCCCTGGTGAGGGCTCCACCCCTGGACCTGTGCACATGGAACTAGGTGAGAGCAGGCACTCCTGCCTTCAGGTCCAAATATTGCATTTCCCAAGACCACCCTGGCTCACCATGTCCCCATCCTGTGCCTGTAAAAACCCTGAGACCCTAGTGGGCACACACACAGCAGCTGGACATCGTGAGACACACATCAGCAGAAGACAGAAGCAGCTAGACATCAAGAGGAACACTTCGGTTGAAGAGCACACCGACCGACCGGCACTTGCAGGCCATCGACCCGTGGAATGAAGCGGAGTTTAGCTGGAGCAGTCAGAGGAGAGTCACGCCGCTGAGAGTCACGCCGCTGAGCTGACTCCACGGGAAAACCACCTTCCCGCTCCCCTTCTGGCTTCCCATCCATCTACCGAGAGCTGCTTCCAACATTCAGTAAAACTTGGCACTCATTCTCCAAGCCCACATGTGATCTGATTCTTCCGGTACACCAAGGCAAGAACCCCGGGATGCAGAAAGTCCTCTGCCCTTGCGATAAGGCAAGGTCTAATTGAGCTGACCAACACCAGCTGCCAACGGACGGCTAAACTGAAAGAGCACACTGTAACACACGCCCACTGGGGCTTCAGCTGGAAACATCCACCCTTAGGCGCTGCCTGAGGTCGAGCCCCACAACCTGCCGGTCCGCACGCTTCCCCAAGAGGTTTGAGCGGCGGGGCACCGAAGAAGCGAGACACACCCCCATCGCACGCCCTGCGAGGGGGCTAAGGGAACTTTTCCCACTTCAACACATAATCTACTTTGGGTATAATTTAAATCAGTTCATTAAATGGGGAAGCAGGATCTGAACAAAGAGTGCCATATAGGAAGTCACAATAGATAGAATGAAATTGTTCTGGGAGGGGGGAGGGATTGCATTGGGAGTTATACCTGATGTAAATGACGAGTTGATGGGTGCTGACGAGTTGATGGGTGCAGCACAGCAACATGGCACAAGTATACATATGTAACAAACCTGCACGTTATGCACCTGTACCCTAGAACTTAAAGTATAATAATAATAATAATAAAATAAATTAAAAAGGAAAAAAAAGAGTTGATTCATAAAATTATAAATATCACCAAAAAAAAAAAAAAGAAATTGTTCCATGATGTTTTTATGCCCTGAAATATTTGATATCATTTCTGTAAGATTTTTATCAGTACGTCCATCCATTTCTCCTTTCCTCTTACTCAAAGCCGCCGTGTTATACCATCCTGTCTCACTGTGGAAATATTCCTTTTCTATGGCTTAATAAAAATTGATTTAGCACTCAACTTTCCATTCTTTTTGCCCACATTTCATTTCATAATTTTTCCTTATATTTAGGTAAGATTGGAAAGAATGAGTCAGAAAGTTAGACGCCGAGAATGGGTTGCTTACAACTCCTGCCTTTAAGTCCTTTATCTTTGCCTTTATTGTATTCTAACTACTCATCTCTTTGTCCTATATGCTAGAGATCCATAGCTCATTTCCTATGCCACGATTCCTGGTCTCCATGTTACTTCTCTTCTTGCAAACCATCAGATGATTCCCTTCTTCTCTGCTCCCAAATCAATTAGATAGTCTGACATGTAGCTAGTTCTTTTAGCAGGTAGCCCCACCACCACTCGGGGTATCTGAGCTAGGGTCAAGGAATAGGGAAGAGCTACTCAACACAGCCTCAGATGATAGTGATGACACAGACCTAAATGTGTATGTGGGAACGAATGAGTTCTAGACCTGGAAATACAACCCTAGAATTGGGTGAATGTGGCTAGACAGGGTTTTCTTTGCTCCCACAGTTGCACATAAGATCTAAGACCTTACTTAGTCTGTTAAAGGAATGAATTGTTTGAATGTATGTGTTGTATAATTTGGCTCATTAAGCAATTCAATTTATTAAGTATAACACTGATGCTGAGATTATTGGACTTAAAAGATGTAAAATGAAAAAACAAAACAGAATTGAATGGTTTTGTATGGACACAATGCATTTCACTTAATTAAAAAATGTACTTGGCCACCTAGATGCCTGAAATACAGAACTAATAATGCAGATTTCTGTCCACAGGAGTTCACAGTATGGTGTTTACGTGAACATGGCTGGGTAGGGTTACACGAACAAATTCCAAATCACTATTTTAAGCTAAATAATAATTATGTTCTAGACACAGTGATAGGAAACAAGAAGAAACCAGTGCAATTAGGCTGGATTAGGGAGAATGTCCCAGAATAGGGGATAACAGAACTATGCTGATAAGAGTGGAATGATACAAAGTTGTCTTTTTCTGAGAGCCTATCACAGACCTGACAGTAAGACACTTTGTGCAAATTATCTCATTTAATTCTTATAACAACCAGAAGTCTATGAATTATTATAAATAATACAACTGAGACTCTGAGAATGATGAGATCAGAACAGTCACAGACTCTTGTCTCCAAAAATCATATGATTGTCCCACCAATATCTCTCAATGAGAGATTAGAAGAGAAAGTGAAGGATACTTATGCAAAGATATAGAAGCACGAATCATAAAATAGTTCTTTCAGTATTTTAGTGTTATGAAATGGCTGAAGTTTGACGGTGTATGAAAGGAGTGATGATGCACGAGAACAGATAAAAAGACAGGAGGCTGGTCTTTTAAGGACTTTGAATATGTTGTCTTAGGTCAGAGTTTCCTTTGTGCTAAGTGTGTGAATAGCCAGCATGGTGCATGCTCTAGAAAAACATTAGGCTGAGGACATGGAAGTGATGGGACTGGGCACCCATAAACCTATGCTTAATACATAGAAAGTAGAACCAAGGGTGTTACATATTCAAAGCTGAATAGAGAAGAAGGCAAAGCCAGTAGAAAACAGTGAAAAAATGGATGCAATTCTAATGAAGTGGAAGAGAAAGTCTAGTGAGTGAATGAAATGACAGACCTAAAAGTAAACATTATATTCAGAGTGAGATATTCATGTTTGAATGTTCAGAACTGAGCAGGTAAGGGTGAAGGCAGGATCCAAGAGATGGTCCTGGGTGGTGAACCTGAAATCAAATGAAGGTGAACCATATGCATGAGAGCTTTGAGACTCGGGTGATACATGGCTCATTGCCAAAGACTTTAAGCTCACCGAAAGTTGTAGTAGGCAGGAAAAATGTACCCTCTCTACCAAATATTTCAGTGAATATTCATGCATGATTGTAAGAATAGAAGATTTAAAGTGACTAGGATAAGAGCTGCTTGGACTTCATCAGGAGAGAAGGTTTGGAAGACTGAAAGTAATGAACTAAAGAAGCTCGAACATGGCTCTCTACAGGTGGGTTTTGGAAGATAGATTTACTTTTTCTAGCAATTTCAATATTTTTAAAATAGTAAACTTACAAAAACATCTGCATTTCTAGGTTATTTGAAAAGTCAGAGGCATTATCAACAATTAACTTGACAACCAGTATGTAATAACATACCTAGTTTTTTGAACATACAGAATTTTAAGATGAAAAAAATACAAATTCTGTTTAAAGAAAAAACCTTTTTTGTTTTCAGTTAAGACAGAAAGTGGAAGTAACATTCTAAAAAGGTAAGGTTGTATGAATCTTTATTTACAACAAAATACAGGGAGAGTTATATTAGTCAGTATAGAATAGACTATGCCGTGATAACAAGTAAACCCAAAGCTGCAGTGGATAAACACAACAAAGATTTATTTCTCAGTCGTGAAAAGTTTTAGATGGAATGGGAGACTCCCTCAGTAGCTTTCGGAGTCCCCATGTCAGGGGGAGAGAGGACAGGAAGGTCACTCAGGTTGATTTTGTGAGCCGTCCTCCAGAGTGATTTGCATCACTTCACCTTATATCCATATCTCTTTGGCCAGAACCCAGCAGTGTGATCCCAAAGCAACTATTAAGAAGTCAAAAATACTCTATTTGTTTTCAGGGAAATAAAATAAAACATAATTTGGTTTACATATAGCATTGCCTTTGTCCAAGGGTTTTTACAAAAGATAATAGGAAGAGCTGGGAAATGGGTCATCAGAGCATGGGAGAATCATTGTGGAAACAGCACAGAGCAGTTTGAGTATGCAATTGTGGAAGGTACAGAACTTAGGGATGGATTTAGGGGAGGATTTCCCTCATTCACTCATGGTGATGATTGAGAATGACCTGGATAAGAGCCATGGTAAATTTAAATAAAATTAAGGCTTTATGCAGATGCAAACAGGTGATACTGGAGTCTTGGTAAGACTAGGAGAAAACAGCATGATCTGGGAAGTACTGAGATTAATAGAAGCTAAAAACATCTGCAGTATCTGATCTAGGTGATTCTAAAGGTAGAAACTTTCTATTTCATGCGTAAATACTATGAGGTTTTGAATACTATTGGCTTCAGAACACTTACATGTTTTGATATTCAGCAACTGTTTTTGCTTATGATTATAAAAAAGGAAGAAAATAAGAAGAAACTTGCTATACTATGGCTGAAGGGTGACAAGCGGTGGAAGATGACACAGACAAATCTGTGTTTTAAATTTGTAGTATCTCACTCTTCACAGACACAAGGTAATTTAATATAACTAAAGTATGAAAGCCACTGATCTATATAAAATGGACTTTTTAATTAGAAACGTATTAATCACAAGAACAACCCAAGAAAAAAATTAAAATCTAAATAGATTAAGGTTCATGAAACAATTAAAAACCATTTTCCAAGAATTAAGTATAAAAATTATATTAGAATCAAATGACCTTATAGTCTATTTCAAGAAACAGCTGATCCTCTGGTGTTTTTCTTTCTAGAGCATAGAATGTTTATCCAATTCATTTTATAAGAGTAACAAATCTGAAACTAAAATTAATTCCAAAAACATGCCACTAAATCCTTAATTAAGATAGATGTGATCTCTGAATAAATTTCAAGCAAATGAAATATAAGAAATACTAAATGCCCCATCCCAATGACTATTCAGTTTATTCCAGCAACCTTCAGGTAATTTAATATTGGTAATGCATTAAATATTGAATAATGAAGTTGAGCATAGTGGCTCAAGCCTTTAATCCCAGCACTTTGGGAAGGTGAGGTGGGAGGATCACTTCAGGCCAGGAGTTCAAGGTTACTGTGAGCTATGATCATGCTACTGCACTCCAGGCTGAACAACAGAGCAAGACCTTGTCTTTAAAATATAAAAAATTGAAAAAATGATAAAACAACAGTTTAGTTTTATGAGATAAGCAGAAATTAAATTTCCACCTGTAATCCAGTAAATATCAGGTATATTAAAGAGTTTATTAAAACAAAAAAATACCCTAAAACTCATTTTTTATTATACTTTAATTTCTAGGGTACATGTGCACAACGTGCAGGTTTGTTACATATACATACATGTGTCATGTTGGTGTGCTGCACCCATTAACTCATCATTTACATTAGGTATATCTCCTAATGCTATCCCTTCACCCTACCCCGCCCCCCTCCACAATAGGACTCAGTGTGTGATGCTCCCCTTCCTGTGTCCAAGTGATCTCATTGTTCAATTCCCACCTATGTGTGAGAACAGGTGGTGTTTGGTTTTCTGTTCTTGTGATAGTTTTCTGAGAATGATGGTTTCCAGCTGCATCCATGTCCCTACAAAGGACACGAACTCATCCTTTTTTATGTCTGCATAGTATTCCATGGTGTATATGTGCCACATTTTCTTAATCCAGTCTGTCACTGATGGATATTTGGGTTGATTCCAAGTCTTTGCTATTGTGAATAGTGCCACAATAAACATATGTGTGCATGTGTCTTTATAGCAGCATGACTTATAATCCTTTGGGTATATCACCAGTAATGGGATGGCTAGGTCAAATGGTATTTCTAGTTCTAGATTCTTGAGGAATCGCCACACTGTTTTCCACAATGGTTGAACTAGTTTACAGTTCCACCAACAGTGTAAAAGTGTTCCTATTTCTCCACATCCTCTCCAGCACCTGTTGTTTCCTGATTTTTTAATGATTGCCATTCAAACTGGTGTGAGATGGTATCTCATTGTGGTTTTGATTTGCATTTCTCTGATGGCAAGTGATGATGAGCATTTTTTCTTGTGTCTGTTGGCTGTATGAATGTCTTCTTTTGAGAAGTGTCTATTCATATCCTTTGCCCACTTTTTGATGGGGTTGTTTTTTTCTTGTAAATTTGATTGAGTTCTTTATAGGTTCTAGATATTAGCCCTTTGTCAGATGAGTAGATTGCAAAAATTGTCTCCCATTCTGTAGGTTGCCTATTCACTCTGATGGTAGTTTCTCTTGCTGTGCAGAAGCTCTTTAGTTTAATTAGATCCCATTTGTCAATTTTGGCTTTCATTGCCATTGCTTTTGGTGTTTTAGACATGAAGTCCTTACCCATGCCTATGTCCTGAATGGTATTACCTAGGTTTTCTTCTAGGGTTTTTATGGTTTTAGGTCTAACATTTAAGTCTCTAATCCATCTTGAATTAATTTTCGTATAAGGAGTAAGGAAAGGATCCAGTTTCAGCTTTCTACTTATGGCTAGCCAATTTTCCCAGCACCATTTATTAAGTAGGGAATCCTTTCCCCATTTCTTGTTTTTGTCAGGTTTGTCAAAGATCAGATGGCTGTAGATGTGTGGTATTATTTCTGAGGGCTCTGTTCTGTTCCATTGGTCTATATCTCTGTTTTGGTACCAGTACCATGCTGTTTTGGTTACTGTAGCCTTGTAGTATAGTTTGAAGTCAGGTAGCGTGATGCCCCCAGCTTTGTTCTTTTGGCTTAGGATTGTCTTGGCAATACGGTGTCTTTTTTGGTTCCATATGAACTTTAAAGCAGTTTTTTCCAATTCTGTGAAGAAAGTCATTGGTAGCTTAATGGGGATGGCATTGAATCTATAAATTACCTTGGGCAGTATGGCCATTTTCATGATATTGATTCTTCCTATCCATGAGCATGGTATGTTCTTCCATTTGTTTGTGTCCTCTTTTATTTCACTGAGCAGTGGTTTGTAGTTCTCCTTGAAGAGGTCCTTTACATCCATTGTAAGTTGGATTCCTAGGTATTTTATTCTCTTTGAAGCTATTGTGAATGGGAGTTCATTCACGATTTGGCTCTCTGTCTGTTACTGGTGTATAAGAATGCTTGTGATTTTTGCACATTGATTTTGTATCCTGAGACTTTGCTGAAGTTGCTTATCAGCTTAAGGAGATTTTGGGCTGAGATAATGGGGTTTTCTAAATATACAATCATGTCATCTGCAAACAGGGACAATTTGACTTCTACTTTTCCTAACTGAATACCCTTTATTTCTTTCTCTTGCCTGATTGCCCTAGCCAGAACTTCCAACACTGTGTTGAATAGGAGTGGTGAGAGAGGGCATCCCTGTCTTGTGCCAGTTTTCAAGGGGAATGCTTCCAGTTTTTGCCCATTCAGTATGATATTGGCTGTGAGTTTATCATAAATAGCTCTTATTATTTTGAGATACATTCCATCAATGCTGAATTTATTGAGAGTTTTTAGCATGAAAAGCTGTTGAATTTTGTCAAAGGCCTTTTCTGCATCCATTGAGATAATCATGTGGTTTTTGTCTTTGGTTCTGTTTATATGCTGGATTACGTTTATTGATTTGCATATGTTGAACCAGCCTTGCATCCCAGGGATGAAGCCCACTTGATCATGGTGGATAAGCTTTTTGATGTGCTGCTGGATTTGGTTTGCCAGTATTTTATTGAGGATTTTTGCATCGATGTTCATCAGGGATATTGGTCTAAAATTCTCTTTTTTGGTTGTATCTCTGTCAGGTTTTGGTATCAGGATGATGTTGGCCTCGTAAAATGAGTTAGGGAGGATTCCCTCTTTTTCTATTGATTGGAATAGTTTCAGAAGGAATGGTACCAACCCCTCCTTGTACCTCTGGTAGAATTCGGCTGTGAATTTGTCAGGTCCTGGACTTTTTTGGGTTGGTAGGCTATTAATTATTGCCTCAATCTCAGAGCCTGCTATTGGTCTATTCAGGGATTCAACTTCTTCCTGGTTTAGTCTTGGGAGAGTGTAAGTGTCCAGGAAACTATCCATTTCTTCTAGGTTTTCTAGTTTATTTGCGTAGAGGTGTTTATAGTATTCTCTGATGGTAGTTTGCATTTCTGTGGGGTTGGTGGTGATATCCCCTTTATCATTTTTTATTGCATCTATTTGATTCTTCTCTCTTTTCTTCTTTATTAGTCTTGCTAGTGGTCTATCAATTTTGTTGATTTTTTCAAAAAACCAGCTCCTGGATTCATTGATTTTTTGGAGGGTTTTTTGTGTCTCTATCTCCTTCAGTTCTGCTCTGATATTAGTTATTTCTTGCCTTCTGCTAGGTTTTGAATGTGTTTGCTCTTGCTTCTCTAGTTCTTTTAATTGTGATGTTAGGGTGTCAATTTTAGATCTTTCCAGCTTTCTCTTGTGGGCATTTAGTGCTATAAATTTCCCTCTACACACTGCTTTAAATGTGTCCCAGAGATTCTGGTATGTTGTATCTTTGTTCTCATTGGTTTCAAAGAACATCTTTATTTCTGCCTTCATTTCATTATGTACCCAGTAGTCATTCAGGGACAGGTTGTTCAGTTTCCATGTAGTTGAGTGGTTTTGATTGAGTTTCTTAGTTCTGAGTTCTAGTTTAATTGCACTGTGGTCTGAGAGACAGTTTGTTGTAATTTCTGTTCTTTTACATTTGCTGAGGAGTGCTTTACTTCCATCTATGTGGAATAAGTGTGATGTGGTGCTGAGAAGAATGTATATTCTGTTGATTTGGGGTGGAGAGTTCTATAGATGTCTATTAGGTTTGCTTGGTGCAGAGTTGAGTTCAATTCCTGGATATCCTTGTTAACTTTCTGTCTCGTTGATCTGTCTAATGTTGACAGTGGAGTGTTAAAGTCTCCCATTATTATTGTATGGGAGTCTAAGTCTCTTTGTAAGTCTCTAAGGACTTGCTTTATGAATCTGGGTGCTCCTGTATTGGGTGCATATATATTTAGGATAGTTAGCTCTTCCTGATGAATTAATCCCTTTACCATTATGTAATGGCCTTCTTTGTCTCTTTTGATCTTTGATGGTTTAAAGGCTGTTTTATCAGAGACTAGGATTGCAGCCCCTGCTTTTTTTTTGTTTTCCATTGCATGGTAGATCTCCCTCCTTCCCTTTATTTTGAGCCTATGTGTGTCTCTGCATGTGAGATGGGTCTCCTGAATACAGGGTCTCCTGATGGGTCTTGACTCTTTATCCAATTTGCCAATCTGTGTCTTTTAATTGAACCATTTAGTCCATTTACATTTAAGGTTAATAACATTATGTGTGAACTTGATCCTGTCATTATGATATTAGCTGGTTATTTTGCTTGCTAGTTGATGCAGTTTCTTCCTGGCATTGATGGACTTTACTTTTTGACATGTCTTTGCAATGGCTGGTACCTGTTGTTCCTTTCCATGTTTAGTGCTTCCTTCAGGATCTCTTGTAGGGCAGGCCTAGTGGTGACAAAATCTCTAAGCATTTGCTTGTCTGTAAAGGATTTTATTTCTCCTTCACTTGTGAAACTTAGTTTGGCTGGATATGAAATTCTGGGTTGAAAATTCTTTTCTTTAAGAATGTTGAATATTGGTCCCCACTCTCTTCTGGCTTGGAGAGTTTCTGCTGAGAGATCTGCTGTTAGTCTGATGTGCTTCCCTTTGCGTGTAACCCGACCTTTCTCTCTGGCTTCCCTTAACATTTTTTCCTTCATTTTAACTGTGGTGAATCTGACAATTATGTGTCTTGGAGTTGAAGAGCTATCAATTTATATTCTTTATAAACAAATATATTAAAATTCTTAACAAAATTATACCAAATTGAATTTAATACGTATGAAAAAGATGATTTGCATCATGATCAACCAGGTTGATTCCAGGAATGTAAGTATAGTTTAACATTCAGTACTCAAGCAGTATAATTTGCTGTATTAACAAACTAAAAAAGAAAAACTATATGATTGTCTCAATAGATGCAGAAAAGGCAATCTACAAATTGCAAAAGCCATTTCTGGTAAAAAAAAAAAAAAAATTCAGTTAACTAGGGGATAGAAGGAACCAATCTCATTTATTAAACAGAAAAACAAAACGAACACCACAAAACAACCCACTGCTGACGTCATGCTTAGCAGTAAAAAACTAGATATTTTCCCCTAAGATCAAGAACCTAGCATGTCTACTGCCACCACTTCTATTCAACATTGAACTACAGTTTCTAGACAGAAAAATTAGCTAAGAAAAAGAAGTAAAAGGAATCTAGATTGTAAATGAGAAGTAAACTGTCTGTGTTTGCACACAACATGGTCATCTATGTAGAAAATCTGATGGAATATCTAAAAAGGCTATAAGAACTAATAAGTGAGTTTAGTTGAGCTGTAGGATATAAGATTGATATGCAATAATTAATCAACTCTATATATTAACAACAAATAGTTGGAAGTTTAAATTTTAAAAGTACTATTTAAAATAGCATCAAAATAAAATATTCCTAGTGATAAATCTGACAAAATGTACTGGATATGAACACAGAAACTATACAACATTGTTCAGAGAAACAAAAGAGATCAACAGTATTTGTGATCAAGCATAATATGGAATTATTAAGATATCGATTCTCCCAAATTTATTGATAGATGGAATGCAATTCCAACCAAAATCACAGCAGCCTTTTGTGTGTGTAAATAAACATTTTTTGTGTAAAATTTATATGGGCATGCAAAAGACTTTGAATAGCAAAAGTAATTGTGAAAAAAACAGAGAAATGGCTCAGTGGCGGAGGAGGCCCAATGATGAATACGGTTGGTAAACAGGAGTGCCTGGACTTCTACCCTTCTCTAGTCTTTGTTACAGTATCAACAAGTCACCAGACTATGTGGGTGGATTCAGCTGTGCCTTTTTCCATATGCAAAGAACTATCAATCCAGAATTCTTGATGATGTTTAGAGGTTCTGGCTTGTTTATCATGTAGAATCCCACTGGGTTTTAGTGAAACAGCCAAAAATGATGGATAATTCCCTTCTTTTTCTTGAAGAAGTTAAAACTCAGTAAATGTTACTATTGACCTCCTCTTCCTGGAAAAAGGCACAGACAAGTTGTCCAGCACTCACAACAGACCTAAGTAATTCCTGAACCACAGCTAGGTGGGCAACATTAGTGTTTTTTACCAATGCCGCAAGACAGAAAAGAAAGATAACAAATGTTTACTTTTGGAAAGAAAGACAAAAGTATCATTTTATAAAGATCATATAACTGTATACTGTATACCAAGAAAACTGATAAGTTAAACTGAAAACACAAGTTAATACTATTCACAAAGGTAAGTACAGAAAATTGGAGAGAAGTTTCAATTAACAAAAATTGATAGCATATATTTGATGAAGAGATTTTGAAATATAACTGGAGCTACATTGTAAGTAATTACTAAAATAGTATTGTGATTTTACATTGATTAAGTACGCCTTATACTAAATGGATAACCAATGTCAGCAAAATTGGTAATTTGGTAATTTAATTGGAAAAAATATTAATTCAGGGGACTTTAGTTCTTCAAATTCCATTCCATATAGGACTATATTTTCCATATGCAGATGAGAGCATTTCTATTAGCACAAAAAGCTCATGAAACTGCAATTGTCCTCCAAAACTAACAGTGTTTTGGGCATCTACGTTAAACCAGTTTTTCTTGTTGTTTTCATAAAAGCTTTTTCCTAATAACTAAGAAATATATTAATTATGGAAGAAAAGCATACCTTCATTCTCTTTAATTGTATTAATTAAAGCTAAAAAATAAAAGAAAGTTTCACAGAAAATTTAAATACATTTTAAAGTTTAGACGATATGAAAGTATAAAGGCACAGTCTCTGAGAAGAACAGAAAGTCTCTGAACTAGCATCCATTCTCAGCCAGGAACTTGCACAGTAAGAGTCTGCCAAGCCCCAGAGGGAGGAAGTTTAATTAGGAAGATGTTTATCTACAGGGAGTAATACTCTGATCATCCCTGGAGCACAGAAAATCTGGAGCTTCTTTTTGTGACTCACCAGAAAGTTAAAGATTTATCAGAGAGACTATGCACCTCTTCAGATAATTATCTTCTTTATAACTAAAACCCATATTTTCTATTTTTAAATTTAAAGAAGAAATAGGAAAAAAATCATTTCCTGCACAAGGAGTTTTCAAATCCAGAGTGTCATAGTTATTAATTTTGGAAGTTGATTTTTGGCTAAATAAAAAGGCTTATTGAATGATGGCCATCAAATGCAGAATCAACTTTAACAGATGCATTTGGAAAAAATTCTAAGTGTTTAATCATTATATCGAAACATTATCTTCATTCATAAGGACTCTAGAGCCAAGAGTGTGTCTCCTAAGATATCAAACTCGTATTAAGTTCTATTTTAAAAGAGTTTCTTCTGTGGTTTCATCTTTGCAAGAAAAGAAAAATTATACTACTCATCAAGAGCTGACATTTTCTTTAAATCTTGAATTTTGCTTCATGATCCAAAACCTAGTTGTAAAATTGGTAAGTAGCAAAAATTGGCAACACTTCAGCATTTTTCATTATTAGATACTTTTTGAGGGGAAGTAATTGCGATGTATTTATGGTCTTAGTTTTGTTTCTCTTCATTTTTCATCAACTTTGGCTAATGAAGCTAGATTATCTTAGTCATGACTTACAGAGCCAATTTTTTGTGGTTCTGTAGAAGACTAAAAATGTTGTGAAACCATAAATCAATGAAGTGCTTTTTCTATAAACCTTAGCATTGCAACTCTGAGTTTCCAAGTGAGTTTCAGCTGAATTCCATGATGGAAAAGTCTGCTTCCATCAGATCCCCCAAAATAAAAATGTATTGCTAATGTATGACAGAAGCATTTTAGAAATTAATGAAGAAATGCTTCTTCTCTCTTCTATCTAGAGGTCCAGGTCTCCAACCACGTTTCCCTACATTTCTTCATAAATTTTAATTTATTTTCTCTTGAAAATATAATGTCTGGGACATTGTGTCCATACGTTAAAGAAAAAAAGTAAAACTTTGAGTCTGAGCTTTGAAATAATAGAAATCCTAGAAATAATGGAAACAAAATAAACTTTTTTATTTTTAGAAGGTCAATTGTATTTTTGTAATAACTGTATTATTATTTTAATTCAGTTCTGAAACTCAAACATCAGAGAAAGTTTAGTGTTTCTTACTACTCAAGCAGCTTCAATTCTTCTTGGCTATCTCAAAATGTATTGTGAGATTATTTGATCGTACTTTAGAAAGAGAAGGCTTAATTGCCTGAAATTCTGGGGAAGTAAATAATAATAAAAACGTATAAATAGAAAGAGACATAGAATAAGGGAAGTTAAAGAAAATGACGGTACTGTTCATTATTGTGTTAGTTTGGGGGTCAAACTTTGTATATGACCAGGAAGGTATGATCTAGGGCAGCGGTACCCAACGTTTGTGGCACGAGGGACCAGTTTCTGGTTCAGAGGAAGACAATTTTTGCATGGACTGGGGTGGGGTCTGGGGTGGTGAGGGGGAGGATATTAGATTCTCATAAGGACCACACAACCTAGATTCCTCACATGTGCGGTTCACAATAGGGTTCCCACTCCTATGAGAATCTAATGCCCCTGCTGATGTGACAGGAAGCTGGGCTCAGGTGGTGATACTCGCTTGCTGGCAGCTCTCCTCATGCTGTGCGACTGGTTCCTAAAAGGCCACCGACCGGCACCAGTCCCTGACCTGGGGTTTGAGGACCCCTGATCTAGGGTAAGACAAAGGAACAGAAGACTGGCTCCACATAATGCCAAACCACTGCTGGAATCCTGCCTTAGTTATGCAGCTGGCCAGAGAGCTCTGAGAAGGCGGTTTTCTCCCATTCTCTCAGCCAGAATGAAGATTGCTTTAGAAATTTGTATTTGTAATAGAAATTCTCTAATGATCAAACAGACTGAATCTGTATGTGTGAAAGTGTTTGTGTGTGTGCGTGTGTTGACAGAGAGAGAATGTGTGTGCGCATGTATATCTATATATGTGTGTGTTTGAGAGAAAAAGAGAGAAGATGCTTGAATAAAGGCTTATCCCGGGAAAGAGCTTCCCAGCACCTAAGTGTTGCTAATTTGAGTATATCTTTTTCAATTCTACACAAAACAGGATACAAAATTTGTTCTTCTTTTCAACATTTGGTTGATTTTATGTAAATCTCCTCCTCTTCTGTATATGGCTTATTCTGGTACTGGAATAAGAAAGTGCTATTCCTCTTCAAAGACCCATACTGAAGCAAAAGGAATTTATAAAATATAAAAAATAATTTAACCCCAGTGTTCTCAATCAGAAAAATATAGTTGCCATATTTCATATAAAACATGCTCACAGTAAATGCTGCCTCCCTTCCTTTCTGTAAGAACAGAGCCTCATATATGAGAAGAAATGTCCAACGACAGCTTCGTGACAGCGTTCATCCTCAGGGGCCTTCCCCATGCCCCAGCGCTGGACGCCCCACTCTTTGGAGCCTTCCTGGTCATTTATGTGTTTACTGTGCTGGGGAACCTCCTCATCCTGCTGGTGATCAGGGTGGATTCTCACCTCCACACCCCCATGTACTCCTTCCTCTCCAACCTGTCCTTCATTGACATGTGGCTCTCCACTGTCACGGTGCCCAAAATGCTGATGACCCTGGTGTCCCCAAGTGGCAGGACTATCTCCTTCCACAGTTGCGTGGCTCAACTCTATTTTTTCCACTTCCTGGGGAGCACCGAGTGTTTCCTCTACACGGTCATGTCCTGTGATCGCTACCTGGCCATCAGTTACCCGCTCAGGTACAACCGCATGATGAGTGGGCGCGCGTGTGCTCTCCTGGCCATCGGCACTTGGCTCAGTGGCTCCCTGCACTCCGCTGTCCAGACCATATTGACTTTCCATTTGCCCTACTGTGGACCCAACCGGATCCAGCACTACTTCTGTGACGCACCGCCCATCCTGAAACTGGCCTGTGCAGACACCTCAGCCAATGAGATGGTCATCTTTGTGAACATTGGGGTAGTGGCCTTGGGCTGCTTTCTCCTGATAGTGCTGTCCTATGTGTCCATCGTCTGTTCCATCCTGCGGATCCGCACCTCAGAGGGGAGACGCAGAGCCTTTCAGACCTGTGCCTCCCACTGTATCGTGGTCCTTTGCTTCTTTGGCCCTGGTCTTTTCATTTACCTGAGGCCAGGCTCCAGGGACGCCGTGGATGGGGTTGTGGCCGTTTTCTACACTGTGCTGACTCCTCTTTTCAACCCTGTTGTGTACACCCTGAGAAACAAGGAGGTAAAGAAAGCTTTGTTGAAGCTGAAAAATGGGTCAGTATTCTCTCAGGGTAAATAGTCAAGAAAAGTCAGATATGGCTAACTTTTCTTTTTTTTATTTGTAAATAAATTAAATCTTCAATATGAGCATTACATTTGAGTGGAGCATTTCAATTATCCAGTCTTAATTTTTAATTGGACAGTTAATTAATCTTTCATTTTTTTCTGCAGAGTGTTTGTTAGAATCCTAGTTAAAGCAGCCATTTCATGGTGATAATCTAAGAGAAAGGATAATAGTCTATTCTTTTCACGTTCCATTAAGTAATCAGAAAGTAGTTTATTTTTCTTATGTAAGTATTTTCCACAATTGCTATTCGTATAATGTTCTTACAGTTTATTTTGTGTAATTTAAGTCAAAGCCTTATAAAAATCTTTCTTTTCATGTTTTACATTTTCCATATTGAAAAATTCATTGTAACATTCATAAATAACTACATAATTTAATATCCATATTACAAACTTTTTACTTTAGAAAATACTAGACAAAAATGCTTGGTTCTCAAGAAGAGTGGCTTTATTCACATTCATGAACCAATAAAAACCACATAACTCTTTAATATTTTTTTCTTACTTAGACCTGAAAGATCTCTGAGAGTAAATATTTGTCCATTTATGAACTGCATACACTGCACACATTGTATTGGTCGCTGATAACAACTGTCTAGACTTTCCTTCCATATTTGTGGAGCTGCCAATCTCTTATCCTCAATGCCAAGTTTCCATTTTTAGCAATTTTAAAATTATTTTTATAAGTTACCAGAGGATAAATAATAAATATACAAAAATGACCAAATAATCTTAGAGACAAAAATATGCAGTCAAAAAATTTGAGAGTATCCCTCAATTTAGAACAAAGTATTAGATAATATTTCCCATGTAATTAGACTATGTCTGTAAGTCACATCCATTAGACTTAAAGTATATGAAATGGACTCTGGACACTCTCTAGGTAGGTAAGTCTTGGACCACGAACCTTATAATCTGTCATCCAAATAAATACATATATTTAAAGTGTAAATAATTTTTCTCAAAATAAATGCTTAATTTAAATACCACAGGTATGCTGGTCATGCCAACTCTGCCTAGCATACCATGAAGAGAAAAAGAAAACTAGAAAGCAGGCCGGGCGCGGTGGCTCAAGCCTGTAATCCCAGCACTTTGGGAGGCCGAGACGGGCGGATCACGAGGTCAGGAGATTGAGACCATCCTGGCTAACACAGTGAAACCCCGTCTCTACTAAAAAATACAAAAAAAATAGCCGGGCGAGGTGGCGGGCGCCTGTAGTCCCAGCTATAGGGAGGCTGAGGCAGGAGAATGGCGTAAACCTGGGAGGCGGAGCTTGCAGTGAGCTGAGATCCGGCCACTGCACTCCAGCCTGGGCGACAGTGCGAGACTCCCTCTCAAAAAAAAAAAAAAAAAAAGAAAACTAGAAAGCAGCTGCTAGAGCTGAAAAGCATTTCTCAAACTCCTCAGGTTTGCAGCAGCTGCATTCAAAGATGCTTTAGCGAGAACGTTCCTTCAGTGCTAACTTTCCATATCTTACTCTAAGTAAACTGTGCAGTGATATTGAGAAGAAAAACATACTAACTTGGTAAGCATAACCTATGTAAATCATGACACGATGATCAATATAAGAGGTATATTCTTGGTTTTCACACCAAGAAATCAGATTGGTATGGACCAATTATATAATTCAGCTCATTTCTCAAAGGAAAAAACTGAGGTAGAAATAAACCAAAATTACTTAGTCATTGGATTCACTTGGATTCTTACACTTCTCTGAAACATCACACTGTTATATCTAACTTACGTTTACCTAAAATGTTATGGGATATTTATTGGGTGTTAAGTTACATGCTAAACAGTAGATACACAAAAACAACAGACAAGGTCTCTGCATTCACCAAAGTCATTGTCTGGCAAGGGGGAAAATATGTCGCATTATCCAGGTTACAATGTTGTAAGTGCAATGGGTGCCCAAGGAGAGATCCATTATTAGTTTTGACTTGGAAAGATGCTAAAGGATTCAAAATACTGTAGCAATATGTATCACACACAGCCATTTTGAAAGTAAATTATTGACAAAGATATATAAGATGAATGTCAATATCTTTATTTAATTGAATACATTATTGAAATAATTTTAGAATCACATGAAGTTGTAAGAAATAACACAGTGAGAGTCCTTGTTATACCTTGCCCAGTTTCCCCCAATGATAACAGTTAGCAAAATTATAGTGTAATATCACAACTAGGATGTTGACACTATTATAATCCACAAATCTTATTCAGATTTTTCTAGTTTTACTCACTTGTATGTGTGTGTATTTGTTAAATACTATACAGTTTTAACACCAGTGTATGTTAATTAATTTTAACCTGGCTCAATCTACCTATTTATCCATTCAATAAATAAATATACACTGGGTGGCTATCGTGTCCTATGTACAATGAGTACAAAACAAAATAAACAGGCAAAGACCTCCTTTTAAGAAGTTTGTAGTCCCAATATACAAGATGTATAGTCTTCATAAGTTTATGAGTTATAAAAATCAAACAAATCTTGACAAAATTTGCATACAATACTAGGAAGAAGGATTTTTATCTTGCAAGTTCTGGAGAGATATTGAAATACTGTAATATGATAGTATTTTTATTTAGGGACCGGTGGTAACATGGAAGACAGACGGAAGGAAGGTGAATTTTAGGGCAGCAACTAAAGAGCTTTTTTGACTGTATGTCAAGAAAGAAAAACACCAAAGTCCAAGTTCAGACAACAGCAGAGAGAATTGGGAGCAGGGAAAGGGAAGGCAAATAGGAGCCCACTGTGTAAGGAAGCAAAGCTGGTGGAGAAGTTCATGTGATTTGGCCATTGTGATATAACTTATCAAAATAGAGAAAGTAACAAGGATATGTTCTTAGGGTAGAATGAAAGTGTCTGACTTTGGAAATGTTTGGTTTGAGCGCCTGTGGAAGTTTCAGGTAAAATTATTTGGTTGAAGGTGTAGCTTGGGAGAGGCAGAAGCCTACACAGTTAAGTAAGCAAGAGGACTGGTCACTGTATTCCTTGTTTTGTGCTGGCTGTTAAACATCTGTTTCCTAACATGGAGAAGGAAACGTCTCTTATTCAATAGTAGCATGAAGAGAGGTCAGATCAGGGAAAAGTAACCACCACCCCCCCTACATTTCTCAAGTAAGTCCAAGAAAGGAAATCTTCAGGAGTTTTATACAAATCTGTTATTGGACCTTTCCTTACAGTATTATTTCTCACAATAACACTCAAAGACCTTTCTAGAGGTTGTAAATTCAAAGAATTCCAGAGACAGTACTTATAAAAGCAGCTGCTTCTTGATGGCATGGTCATGAAAGATAGCAAAGGATGAAAGGGCCACCACTGTTGCTCTTTCAGTTCCCTGATGCTATTGAACTCCTTTAATAGGTTAGATCTTAATAGCATTGAGGGGATACTAGAAGGAAGTTAAAAGAAAATCAAGTGTCAAAAGGATTAATTTAAATAATAAAAGGGCCGCTTGAGGATTTGGGAAATAAAGGTGCACACTGAAGGCACATGGTACGCATAGTAGGCACAGAAGCATAAAACCTGTGTGTTTAAAGATGGAGATAATATATGGACGAGTGGAACAGAATATGGAGTCCAGAAAGAGACCTACGCATAGCAGTCTGTTGACTTTCAGCCAAAGTGCCAAGGCATTTTGAAGTAAAAAGTGTGATACTTTCAACAAATTATGCCTTAAAGTCTGTCTATCCCTGAGTAAGAACCAAACTTTGAATCAATTACTTCACTTTATATACAAAAATTAACTTAAATGAGATTATTGACCTAGATGTGAAAGCGAAAACTACTATATTTCTAGGACAAAAAAGTAAGAGAGAAGTTTTCATAAACTTGGGGTCGATATAGATTTCTCAAGGAGGACAGAAAACATGAACCATAGAAATAAGTCAAAAGTTGGACTTTAACAAAATTAGAAATTTGTGCTCTTCCAGTGATATTAATAAGTAAATGAGTAAGCCAAAAACACACTAGATATAAATATTTGTAATTCATATATCCAATAAAGAACTGAATAAAAACATTGTAAAGATATACCACAATTTAATAATTAAAAACAATCCAATGAGAAATGGGCAGAAGATCTGAACACATGCTTCTCCAAGAAGGATATTTGAATCACCACCAGGAAGATGAAAAATTGTTCAACATTATTAACCATTACTGAAATATAAATTCACACATAATAAGACTACACACATATAATCAAATGACCAAAATTTAAAAACCTAAAATCAATGTTATTGAGAATGTGGATCGATAAGAACTTTTATGCATTTCTGGTAGATATGTAACATGGTACAGCCAGTTTGGAGAAAACTCGATTTTTAAAAATATTAAATACACATTTGTCATTCAACTTACCATTCAACTGTACAAATCTATTTTTTAATGTTTACCCAAGAGAGTTTAAATCATATGCCTAACAAATATTTGCAAATGAATCTATGTAGCAGTTTTATTAATAATATCCCCAAACTGGAAGCAATAGGTAATAGATTATGGCATATTTCCATTACTGATACACACAAATGCATAAATAAATAAAAAAATTAGGATAAACAAAACAAGTCAGACACAAGACAGTGTATACTGTAGGATCTCATTCATAGGAAACGCTAAAAAGGACAATTCTAATCCATAGTGAGAGAAAGCAGATCAGTAGCTGTCTGGGGCTTCAGGTAACAGAGGACTGATGAGAAGGGACACGGCAGAGTATATGTGGTACTGGAAAGGTTTTTACCTTGATTGTGGTGGTAGATACACAGGTACTTCCATCTGTTAAAACATACCAGACTGTGCACCTAAAATGGTTACAAATTATACCTCAATAACGTTTTGCATTTTAAAAACAAATTCTTTCTCAATAAAGTTTTTAAAAGCAGGCAAAAAGTCAAACTACAAATTAAAAACAAAAAAGAGAAACTTATTTCTGAAGAGCCATGACAAAATAGCTGGTACAGACCTAACCTCCCTTTAAAACTGTATAAAAAACGTAGTCACACAGTATACAAATTACTAAAAGATATTCTAAAATTGAATAAAATAATCCTAGATAAAAGGATAGAAGTGCAAAATAAATGAGTCCATAAATACCACAGGAAAAGGTGAATACATACATAAACATACGAGAAGACCTTTGACTATTGAAAGCCCCAACAGTAACATCTTGTCTGGTTTATAACATTGTTAGAAATTAAATAAAGGACAAAAGTATTTCTAAAAATATGTATAAAGCCATTACGTGGAACTAAAAGTAAAATTCTTGGATTATTCAGGATATGGTGAGGTACTAATGCAAATAGATTATAATGCATTGAAATGATATTGACTTTACCATAAAAATATAATAAAAAATAAAAATAGTTAAAAGTAATGAAAAATGAAATAAAGTAATGAAAATACTTGATTAATACATTAAATATTTTGAAAAATACAAAAGGATTGAGAAACATGAATAAAGAAAAAGGAATGTAATTTAAGAATATAAAACCACAAAATATTAGACTATTACAGGTATAATAACGCACTACAAATAAAAGACAAATAAATAAAACAGACAGCTTATAAAAGAAGCAACATCTAATTATATCTGGTTTAAAAGAAATGACACTAAATACAAATACACACACATACACACACACACAGAAAGTTAAAGGGCAGAAAATTTATTCCAAGAAAATACTAGGAAAAAAACTAATATGACTTCATTATCAGCAAATAAAGTGTACTTTCAAGTAAGAAGTATTATCAGAAATATAAAGGACATTTTTAAAATGTCTACTCTTAAAAAAGCTAAAAGGGTCAATTTATTTGAGGTGGGGTCCTACACGTTTATGGACTTTACCTTCATGAACCCCACTAATTCCTCCAGTTTCCTATCGTGAAAAGCTAAAAATAAATAAATAAAATAATTCCCTCTTGGCTCTGGTAGAGTTAGGGGGATAGGTAATCATTGTGAAACATACCCAGAGCTTCCTCTACAACAGATGTCTGTTCCCTGCGCAAAGGCTTTGTCAGATTCTTATCCCAAATGGGGGAAGGGCATTTCTCCTACTTGAGTTTGACTCTTATAGCCCTCCTGTCTTACTTAAAGGGGAAAACATGTTAAGCGGGTCAGTTTTAGAGGAATTAGATTGGGAATATTGAAAGTAGCTGGAGAAGAGAATGGGAGAAACAGGGAATTGGGATGGGAGGTACTTATGAAAACACTTGTGAAGGTCACAGTTCTAAAGACAGGCCCACTAAAAACACAAGCATTGAATCAGAAGTTTACAGGACAATGCACCTCCCTCAGATCTTACAATCACACCATCAGGGCTCCAGTAAATAACAGTAAATAAAAGAGTTGAAGAACGGAAAGAGTTACTAGTCACAGACTCTCTTTGAGGACTAATACTTAAGGATACATAAAGTAAATGGGCAAGGCAAAACAAGATACTAGAGGAATTTGAAGCCTTTGGTCCCTACAAACATGAAACACAGTCCAACTTCTAGCCAGATTAGATAACCATAAATCTTCCTTCTAATTGTCTATTTATCTCAGTTCCTATTACCTGACAACATGTCTAGATTTCAACAAAAAATTATAAGACATGCTAAAAGGTAAGAAAGAAAAGCACAGTCTACTGAAACTATAAAAATGCTAGAAAACCTCGGGAAAACTCTTCTGGACATTGGTCTAGGCAAAAAATTCATGACTAAGACCTCAAAAGCATGGGCAACAAAAACTAAAATTGACAAATAAGACTTATACTAAAAAGCTTCTGCACAGCAAAGGAAATAATCAACAGAAAGAACAGAATGCAAGAAAATATTTGCAAACTATGTATCCAATAGGGACGGATATCCAGAATTTACAAAGAACTAAAATTACTCAACAACTACAAAAAGCAAATAATCTCATTAAAAAGTTGGTAATGAACAGACATTTTTCAAAAGAAAACATATAAGTGGTTAACAGGCACATAAAAAATGGCCAACATCAATAATCATCACAGAAATGCAAATTAAAGCCACAAAATCAGTCAGAATCACCATTATTAAAAAGATAAAAAATAACAGACGTTGGCAAGGCTATAGAGAAAAGGGAATACTTACACACTGTTGGTGGGAATGTAAATTAGTGCAACCTCTATGGAAAACAGTGTGGAGATTTCTCAAAGAACTAAAAATAGAACTACAATTTGATCTAGCAGTTCCACTACTGGGTATCTACCCAAAGGAAAAGAATTCATTATATCCAAAACATACCTGCCCCTGTATGTTTTTCACAGCACTATTCACAAGAGGTAAGATATGTAATCAACCTGTTTCCATCAATGAATGATTGGATAAAGAAAATGTGTATATATACACCATGAAATGCTATTTAGCCACAAAAAGGATAAAATCATGCCTTTTGCAGCAATATGGATAGAGCTCAAGACCATTATCTTTTTTTTTTTTTTTTTTTTTTTTTTTTTTTTGAGACAGAGTCTCGCTGCTCTGTCACGCAGGCTGGAGTGCAGAGGCACAATCTCGGCTCACTGCAAGCTCTGCCTCCTGGGTTCTTGCCATTTTCCTGCCTCAGCCTCCCGAGTAGCTGGGACTACAGGCACCCACCACCAGGCCCGGCTAATTTTTTGTATTTTTAGTAGAGACAGGGTTTCACCATGTTAACCAGGTTGGTCTTGATCTCCTGACCTCGTGATCCACCTGCCTCGGCCTCCCAAAGTCCTGGGATTACAGGAGTTAGCCGCTGTGCCCAGCCAAGGCCATTACCTTAAATAAAACAAATTAGTCACAGAAAGACAAATACTACATGTTCTTAATTATAAGTGGGAGCTAAACATTGTGTACACGAGAATGTAGAGGGTGGAATAATAGATAACTGAGACTCAAAAGGGTGGAGAGATGAGGGGGGTGAGTGACAATAAGTTATTTAATGGCTACAATATACATTTTTCTGGTGGTAGACACCCTAGAAGCCCTGATTTCACCACTACGCAATCTATCCACATGACAAAATTACGCTTGTAGTCCATAAATTTATATAAATAAAATTCTTAAAAAAAAGAAAAACAGCCTAATCTAAAGAGATAAAACAATCATCAGAAACAGTTCCACATATGACATAGATGTTAGAATTATCAGAGAGGGAGTGTAAAATACGTTAAAAAGTCTAATAGAAAAAATAAAAGTCATAAAAGAACAGATGGGTAATGTGAGCAGAGAGTTGAAAACTCTAAGAATCAAAAGGAAATGCTAAAGATAGAAAACACTGTAACAGAAGGGAAAAACTCCGTCATGGTCTCGAGATTTCTCCCATTTGTCAACAAGTCTTAGTTAAGTTTAAAATCATGCCAGCTGGATAGAAATTGACTTGTAATGGCAACAAATTCTTGGAGTCTACCATGAACATTTCTGAACACAAGAAAAGTGTATCAGCAATCCCTATGTATTGCATTCTAACTGCTAAGCAGAACTTAGGATGGCCTCTGTCAAATGATTACAGCATTGTTCTTGCATGTTGATTTTTAGAGCTTCATGTACCTGTAAATGACTCAACACACTTCATTCATCCTTTGAAATACTCTAAGACCACAAAATCAAACATGTGAACATATAACTAGCCAGGGGGCTGCCTTTAGAGGAGTAATAGAAAGTCTCATATGTCTTATCCATTAATATTTCACTTCAGCAGAGTCTCTCTTTTCTATTTGTATCTAATGATTCTAAGTGCTGTCATCAATATATCTGACCACTCCTGACTTGTGGCTGCACAAATCTCAATCAAGTGTTCAAAATTCCATTATGGCTTTCCACTGCTTCCACTGACCGTGGATGCATTAGATGGATAAGGTGATATTGAACCTTTAGGGTTTCACGAATGTCCTTTTTGATTTAGTAGGAATGGTCCCTGGTTATTTTGATAGTATGGATGCCCTAAATCTGAAAATAAAGTCCATTAAAATATTTTGCCAATGATAACTTTGAATTAGGGTATGATAACAATTGTCTTGAAAATGTCCCCCTATTTTACCCTTTAAGGAAGAGATATCTTTTTTACTTTTAGATTTTAAACAATGTTTCCCACTGTGTGAGAAAAATTTAGTTACACTGTAAACATCTTAATGCAGTAAGTGTAAAACTCCCTCCTCTCTACCTGCAGAGACGTGGAGGTCCTGGCCAAAATGTACGCATTGGATAAACATTGAGATTATGAAGAAATAAAAGAACATGTGCAAAGCTTTGGTTTTAGCATCTTCTGCTCAATTTTCCTCTTGTTAGAATTCAGATTCAAATACAGGAAGATTTGGCATGGAAAATGAAAGCTCTGTGAACCTGGGGTACACCTCAAAACAAATGAACTTTAATCAAGTTTATATTATTTATAGTGTACATATTAATTATAATAAATTATTTAATCAGGGAGGGCCTTTGTTATTTGTATATGTAATTCTCTGAACCTTCAGATAGTGGTTCACTCCGTTACTTAATCTGTGTTAGATGACACGTGGTTTACTATAGTGCCTCACATACACTTTATGACACTTTGAAGTCCATCTGTTCACTTATGTGCTTTGCACTGGACTCTAGAGTTCTGGAACATAATTCATGTCTTGAAGTTCTGTATCTTCTATGCCAGAAACATAGTAGTCAATCTAATTGAAATGGTTGAAGGAATGATTGCATTGATTAATTAATTGAGAAAAAAGGACTGAACTGATAAACAAGTATCAGCTTTGGGATCGTGATAAAAATTACCCTATTCATTTAGAATTTGAACCAGATTCTTCTTAGGTATTAGCTATTTACCTTTTATAATTTAAACTCTTTTCAACTACTAATTAACTCAGAAAAATGTAGCTCCAGGGAATCAATCAGATACATCATTTCCACATCCATACAATATTTTAGAAATACAAGTTAACAGAGAAATGACACCACTAATAATGAACCTCTGTGGATAACTTCTCAATTCAGAGCTGCTATTTTGAGGAAAAACCCAAGAGAATACATCAAAACATGGTATAATGTGGTGAAATATTTGCTGAGTTTTTTCATACCCTATATGAAATGCAAACATCAATTTTGATTCCTTTGTTTCTTTTTCTCTTTAGAAAATAGTACTAATGGATCTGAGAGCATAAAAATAATGCAATAAAGTATTTATAAAATGATGTTGCCCTAATTATTATTTAATAATGTAAAATATTCATTATTGAAGTATTAACATTAGCTCTTCTTTTCTAGAGCTTTTACTAATGTTTCATGGCATCCCACCACCCTTGTCCTCTTCTTTATCCTTTCTCTTACCCGTTTTCCCATTGCCTGAAGAAGAAATGTCTGAGGGAGGATTATAGGCAGGGCCTCCAAGTTTCAGGGTATCTTTTATTAGGTTTATCATGGCATATAAAAGACAAATAATGGAGCTGCAGAGGAGAAAAGAAAAGGTTTTGTTTTAGACATGTGGAGTGTGAAGCAATAGCATTATACCCAAATGGAAATATCTAGCAAACTAAAACTATTATGAATTCAAATCATGAAAGTCGGAACTTGGTGGAAAAAAAGGAAGTCATCTGTTTTGGAGCGATATCTAATTTAATGAGTGAGGATCAGAAGGTGGGTCCCTGAGAAAGTAAGTAAACATTTATGGAGATGAAAGGGATCAGAAGTCAGAGAAATGTTCTAGAAAAAACAGACAGAGATTCATATAAATTAATTACTATAGCACTAATACAGAATTTTTCTTTGAGGAGTCTGAAGCTTAATGTGGAGCACATATGAAAGCAGACGGGATGATGCAGTCTGATGAGGTATTTAGAATTGAAGTCAGGTGGAGCTGGAAAAGTGGATAAGATGCCTTTTATATTATATGGGAAAAAGGTAATTTAAAAATCCACCTTGATATATAAAATATATGTAGCTATAGAAAAATAAGTGCTTTGTTATGTCTATGATTCTTGATATTTATTAATCTTGCCCTCTCCCTCCCCCCTAAAACAGAAAGTTCTTGAATTTGTGATAACAATGTAGCATAGAGGTTAACACCTTGGATCTTGGTGCCAGATAGTCTGGAATTAAACTTTGACTATATTCCTCACTAATTGTGTGAATTTGGATAACAGTGTTATCTTCTAGGTTCTTGTAGTGATTAAACTGATATAATCCTTATAAAATGTCTAGCATTCACAAGCTTAACACTGTTTACTATTTTACTGCTTATTTAAGCTAGAATAATTACATTTAGTATGATTAAGTGGGACTGTATCAAACTAAAAAGTTTCTTCACAGCAAAGGAAATAATCAAGAAAATGAAAAGGCAGCCGACGAAGTGGGAAAAAGTATTGAGAAACTATGTGTTTGATAAAAGATTAATATTCAAAATATGTAAAGAACTCACAAACTCAGTAGAAAAAGGAAAACAAATAAATAAAACAAAAACAAATAACCTAAACACAAAATGGGCAAAGGAGCTAGGTAGACTTTTTTTCCAAAGAAAACATACAAATGGCCAAAAGGTATATGAAAAGATGCTCAACATCATTAATCATCACAGAAGTACAAACCAAAATTATAATGAAATATCACCTCACACCTATCCGGATGGCTCTTATTAAAAAGTCGAAAGATAATACATGCTGGCAAAGATGTAGGAAAAAAAGAGAATCTTTGTATATTGCTTGTAGAAATGAAAAATTGGCACAGCCATTACAGAAAGCAGTATGGATGTTCCTCAAAAAATTAAAAATGGAATTGCCATATTATACAGGAATTCCACTTCTGGGTATATATCCAAAAGAAAACAAATCATTATGTTGAGGCGATGTCTGTACTTTCATGTTCATTTCGGAATTATTAACAATAGCCACGATATGGAAATAAACTAAGTGGCCATAAACAGATTAATAGATAAAGAAAATGTGGTACTCATACACATACATTATTATGCCTTAAAAAAAGGAAATTCTGTCATTTGAGGCAACATGGATGAACCTGGAGGACATTAAGCTTAGTGAAATAAGCCAGATATAGAAAGACAAATAATGTATGATCTCACTTATACATGAAATATGTATAAGGGGATTCTCCTGCCTCAGCCTGCTGAGTAGTTGGGAATACAGGTGCGTGCCACTACGTCTAGCTAAGTTTTGTATTTTTAGTACAGACAGAATTTCACCATATTAGTCAGGCTGGTCTCGAACTCCTGACTTCATGATCCGCCTGCCTCGACCTCCCAAAGTTCTGGGATTACAGGCGTGAGCCACCATGCCGTACCTATTTTTCTACTTTCTAAACAGCAAACACAATTTGTCCTACTCTGTAATGTGGGACATCCCTGCCCTGGAGCAGGTGCAACTGGAGTTTGATGCGACTGAATTTCCAAGACACTAAGAGCGTTGTGAAAGGAGCTATCTGGACAGCATGACCAGCCACGACTGTCTGCAGGAAGAGGACTCAGCGTCCCTGCTTTGTGCTAACTATAGGTATCTGGTTAGGTAGAACAGGGAATTCAAAGTCAGAATATATGAGTGCAACTCGAGGTATGTGCTGTTAACTTCCTCCTGAAAAAATTTGAAGGGTTCTTGCAAGATGGCAATGGCCCCTAGTTATTGAAAGGCACATGTTAGTGCCAGAGCTGGTCCTAGCAGTCCTGCTTAAATGATAAAAGGCTGATGGGAAGATTAAGACTTTTTTAACGCAAGAGCGATAACCAGGGACAAGATGTGCTGGGAAGGAGAATTAACACTTTGAAACCCACTTTCACAAGCAAGCACACATGTGCGCGCACACACACACAAAGGCACAAGTGCAAACAAAATTAAGAAGGCATTTGCACAGCTGCAGCCGTGAGTAAATGACCTCTGATATTTGTTGCTCTCATTGAACAATATCCCTATGATTTCAAATTCCTTGGTTTGTGTGCATAAGAAATAAACCAAAATATATAAGCATATTACCAACTAGGACATATGAATAACTCAACCTGGTATCCGAGATTAAATTGGAATATTTATTTTTGTAAAAGGGGAAAATTAGCCTATTGCAGGAAACAAGTCCATATTCAGAATATATGCACATTCATCATAACTAAAAGAAATCTAATTGTGACTTTACAATTCCTTAGAAATCTCTGTGAAGCAAATATTCCTGAGCCAGTAGTTTTGAATAATGTTTAACACTCAGAATTATTCATGCAATAAAATTCACGTTAATAATGAATTTTAGTGTTAATTTTGAAAAAATGAGGGTATTTATTCCCTAGTGTTTATTTGCTCTGAGAATGTGCTACTTTGTATTTCAGCTTCAACAGAGCTTTCTTCACCTCCTTGTTTCTCAGGGTGTACACAACAGGGTTGAGAAGGGGCGTCAGCACAGTGTAGAAAACGGCCACAACCCCATCCACAGCTTTCCTGGAGCCTGGTCTCAGGTAAATGAAAAGACCAGGACCAAAGAAGCAAAGGACCACGATGCAGTGGGAGGCACAGGTCTGAAAGGCTCTGCACCTCCCCTCTGAGGTGTGGATCCGCAGGATGGAACAGACAATGGACACATAGGACACCACTATCAGAAGAAAGCAGCCCGAGGCCACTATTCCAACAGTCACAAAAATGACAATCTCAATGGCTGTGGTGTCTGCACAGGCCAGTTTCAGGATGGGCGGTGCATCACACAAATAGTGCTGGATCCGGTTGGGTCCACAGTAGGGCAAATGGAAAGTCAATATGGTCTGGACAGCAGAGTGCAGAGAGCCACTGAGCCAAGTGCTGGTGGCCAGGAGAGCACACGAGCGCCCACTCATCATGTGGGTGTACCTGAGAGGGTAACTGATGGCCAGGTAGCGATCATAGGACATGACTGCGTAGAGGAAACACTCGGTGCTCCCCAGGAAGTGAAAGAAATAGAGCTGAGCCACACAGCTGTGGAAGGAGATAGCCCCGCCGCTTGGGGACACCAAGGTCATCAGCATTTTGGGCACCGTGACAGTGGAGAACCACATGTCAATGAAGGACAGGTTGGAGAGGAAGGAGTACATGGGGGTGTGGAGGTGAGAATCCACCCTGATCACCAGCAGGATGAGGAGGTTCCCCAGCACAGTGAGCACATAAACCACCAGGAAGGCTCCAAAGAGTGGGGCGTCCAGCGCTGGGGCACGGGGAAGGCCCATGAGAATGAACTCAGTCACGAGGCTGGTGTTAGACATTTCTTCTCACCCTTGGTTTCTCTCCTTCTGGAGATATAAAGAGCACGCAGCATTTAGCACTTAATTGAGAAATGAGAGTCCATTCTCTATGTGGAAACTGCGTCAACCAGGTAGATAATTCTGGAGTTATCGTGGACTTTGCTTGTTACAAAGCTTCCTTTATAAACCAATAAAGTGATTTCCTAGTCTCTCTCTCTGTCTCACATATGCACACACAGAGACACGTGTGGAAGAAATTAGGAGAAACACATTGTCTTATATTTCAATAGGTGTATAAATTACCACAAACTTAACTGGCATAAAACATGCAAATGTATTGTCTCGCCCAGGTCAGCTGGGCCCTCTGTTTAGCTCTCATCAGGTTTTAATCAACATATCACCAAGGGCTGCAATCTCATCTGGGGCTGGGGATCATTCTCCAAGCTTCTTGTGGTTGTTGGCACAATTCAGTTCCTTGCAGTTTAGGACTCAGATCCCAGTTTTCTTGCTGTTTGTTGGCAGGACATATAACTCTCAACTTACTGACGTCACCCAAGGTCCAAGAAAGTCCTAGCTACTTGGCCTTCTTAAAACACCACAGGTGTCTTCTTCAAAACCAATGAGATAAACTCTCTCCAGTTTGCTATGACAAACTATTACATAATGTTATGTAATGCAGTCACAGGGGTGATATTCCATCGTATTAACAGGTCCCAGGCATACTCAAAGGAAGGTTATTAAACAGAAAGTATATACTAGAGGGCAGGAATCTTGAAGGCTACTGCAAATTCTACCTACCACATTCAGTTTTGCTTCCTTGCTCATAAGAAAACTTAAAAAAAAAAAAAAAAAAACACCAAGAATTTAACTGCTAGTGGCTGGGAATATTTGAAAACTGAACAGTACAGCTAAATCATTCTCTAGTTTCCTCGTATGTTATTTGACATTACTAACATCACCTACCTCACTGAGAAGTTATAAGCATTAAATAAGATGATACATATAAAGTACTAAGTACTGTGACTGGCAGGAAATAACTGCTCAGTAAATGACAGTGAGTCTTACCATATTGTGCCTTGCAGCAGTATTACAGAATTTCCAGTTTTGATCTTAGGGAGAAAGAGAGTACATATATTCTTTTAGTGTTTTCAGAGAGTCCTTCTGAATCTAAGAGCAAGGTCTTTGTGGACGATTTTATGCCTGATACTGTTACTGATGTCCTCACTACTGCCTGCCTTTAAAGGGCTCCTCTCAGAGCAGGTAAGAATCTCAGCGCAACTCCATAATGGGATTCCCACGACTTCCCAAATGATCCAGAGAGCGCCAAGCCTCATGCATGACTGCTGCCTGCCCCCATTTCTGTTACCCTAGAACACTTCCTATGTGGTTCTGAGAACATGGCATTCATACATGCTCTCCCGAACACAATCTACTGGGTAGGGGCCAGCTGTCTTTCATACTTCTTCTACCCTAGGTTTCTAAATATACTCTAATATTGGCTTTGTTAGATATCATGTGTTGCCTCCACCATCTTCCTTTACTCCTCATTCTCATAAACCCAGGTGATGAATGATCTCACAAAGAAGACAATTCCATCAAGTCTGTGCCTCTTAATTAAGACCTAGAACCTGAGACAGGAAAAATGGGACCAATGCAAGAAGAGGGGCCTATGTCACCTTGATGTCAAGAGAAGCTGGGATTCTGTGTAATGGAAATTGGGGCCAAAATAAGGTTCTTGGCTTAATACTAATATTAATACAAAATGTTGTCTTAGTTCAGGATTCTTACTAATTGTTCAGTGGGCAGACACTATGAAACTTGTTCACCAGTGTGAGAGAAGCCGTGATCTCTGCTCTTCAGAAATCCCAGAGAAGATACCTCCAGGGAATGTGGCTTAAGCTACTTTAAACAAAAGTTTTTGAAATATGTAAATAAATAGCAGAAAGGAGATGACTGCAATCACCAACATGGATATCAGAACTTTTAAAATAGAACCAAGATACTCTGAAATTTCTACTGCACCAGGAGGAACAATTCCCAGAATAGCTTCATGATCAGATTTGATGAAATGTGAAAATCCTCCTCCAATGTAGTCCAAGGTAGCCTGAGACCTAAAGCAAGAGTCTCAGTCTGCAGGGTCAATGTTTGAGCTGCATATTAGCATATAGAAGTATACAGAGCAACTTTGTCTCTATTTGTATCCCATCAATTACTATCTTTCTATGCATCTAACTGATTTTATAACAAAGTCTTAACAGTTCTCCAGTATCTTAGGTCTGAATGGAAGTTTGAGATAAAGTAAAGAAGAAAAGCAGGAGAAAATAAGTTAAATCTACATTTCTAAGAACTCATCTTACAGTATGTGATTCATTTCAACAGTAAAACTCATCTGAGTTTTTGCCCCAATTTGTCACTTTCCACGTGCTGTGTACAGGTGCTAAGTTTGCAAGATACCACTCAAAGAACAGATACAGTGTCAAGAAGGAGAGGTCTTTTTCTATTTAGGGACCAAACTAGTTGAAGTGCAGGGACTGGAAATGAATATGGGTAGAAACTTAGGTTGATTTGTGCCTCAGAGGATGGGATTCCTCTTCAGCTTTTAGGTTCCCTTGATGTGTACAAAACCAACAGGAAGAGACCAATGAAAGGTTCTTCATAAGCATGCATGCATTTCCTTAGAGTTTTTTATTTAGCCTCCTGAGACGAGCCCATGTCTTCCTGGAACCAATATTTGTACCTTAGAGGAAATAACTGACTTACCCTTTTCTCTCACCAGTGACTGAGAGACACTCACAACTGCTTGCTCTCAATTCAGAATTTTCCATAATCTATAATGGTCCTCACTTGTTGGCGCTCTCCAACTCAGCATCACTCACTCACTCACTGTCTATGGTGGTTTTAATCATCCAAATTCCCCAGCTTTTTCTGTTGTTTACAGTTTCAGGGTGGTTTTTCCCCAGAGATCTACCTATCTAACATAACTATATCCCAATTGTATAAATAATCATTAGATATTATTGCTGTCATAATTTTCATTGCTTTCACAAGCATGAGTAAACAATTTTTATATTTCATGCTTACGTCTCCTTTTGTAAATTAACTTTTTAGAATCTTTATTCATTGCTTTTTTTGTGGTAATAGTCTTTATCTTATTGACTTATCTAAAGTTTTACAAATTGAAAACATTAATTTGTTTTTTATTGTAAGGTAAAATGTACTTTGAAGTTTATCACCACTTAAATACTTTTTAAGTTTGCAAAGATATTTTTACTGTTCTAGGAAATTTTATAAATTGATTCTAGTATGTTTTCTGATATTGGTATTTTGCTTTAAAGGAATGTTCTTGGTCAAGTGCGGTGGCTCATGCTTGTAATCCCAGTACATTTGGAGCCAAGGCAGGTGGATTGCTTAAGCCCAGGAGTTGGAGACCAGCATGGGCAACATGGTGAAACCCTGTCTCTACAAAAACTACACAAATTAACCAAGTATGGTGGTGCGTGCCTGTAGTCCCAGCTACTCAGGAGTCTGAGGTGGGAGGATCACTTGAGCCTGGGAGGCCAAGGTTGCAGTGAGTTGAGGTGACACCACAGCACTCCAGCCTGCACAACAGAGTCAGACCCTGTCAAAAAAAAAAAAAAAAAAAAAAAAAAAATGGAGACCATTTTCTTATACACAAGTTTATCAGTATTCACATGTTTTAAGTTTTTTCCTTCATTTAAATCTTTACTTCATCTAAAATTAATTTTACTTTATATGTGACATAAGGATGTTTTTATTTTCTATATAATTTGGGATTATAGCTATAATTACATCATTAACT
The DNA here is from genome assembly GCF_003255815.1 of Theropithecus gelada. Taxonomy (NCBI): domain Eukaryota; kingdom Metazoa; phylum Chordata; class Mammalia; order Primates; family Cercopithecidae; genus Theropithecus; species Theropithecus gelada. Next base: position 115,342,196 of record NC_037682.1, on the reverse strand, counting down.
GAAATTTTTTTTAAGGAATTTGGTTTAAGTTCCCAATTATTTTTGTATTCTCTTTTACACTCTATATATTAACCTCTAGTTTTATTACATTATCATCAAAGAAAATGAGTGGCAAAATTTCTATTTCAAAATGTAATAACTTTAGTCTCATGTATTATTTTTATGATTAGCTTCCTCTGTTTGTTTCTTTTCTTTAAGAATATGTTTTTAATTACTTTTTTTCCAAGAGGGTTTTGCACTCCTATAAAATCTCTTACATAAATAAGTGTCAGACAGTCCACCACATTCATATCTCCTATCTACTGTAATTGAGTCTTTTATGTGTCTAGTATGACACAGGGTCAAGACTAATCTTTTTATTCTGAATACTCAGATGCCTGAACATAATTTATTGAAGAAGGCAATCTTGCTTTATTGCTCGGCAGTCTTATCTTCGTCATACGAATATGTATCAGTCTATTTCTGTATGCTGTATTCAGTTACAATTTTCTATTTGTCTAACCCCGTACAAATACAACACTCCTGAGTTACCGTAGCTTTGTCACAAGTTTTGATAACTAGTGTTGTCAATCTTTCAGTTAAGTTTTATGTCTTCAAGATAATATTGACCATTTTGGGACTTATTCAATCCACACTTTAGGATCCACACGTCCATTGCTGTAAAATCAAATGCTGGGATTTTACTTGGAATAGTATTGAATGTATAGATCTATTTGAATAGAATTGGAATTTTAAAAATATGAGCCTCTGTGTGCCCGTTGTAATCTTAAATTTGTTCAGGAAATGTTATATTTACCTGAAAATATTTTATTTCTATTGTCGTGGTCTTACACATGTTACTTAAAATTAAATTCAGCTCTGGGTTTCCCATCCTTAGCACTATCAACATTTTGGCCATGATAAGCTTTGTTGTGAGGGTCTCTCCTGTGCACTGTGGAATGTTTAATACCCCTGACCTCTAGTCACTAGATGCCAGTGCCTGTGACAAGCAAGAATATTTCCAGACATTACCAAATGAACTGGGGGACAAAACAGCCCCAAGTGATCTAGATATTTAAGAGATTTAATGTTTTATATTGAATCTTAACAAACATAAAAAAATCGGTGTTTGTGATAAGTGCATAAACTATTGTATATGTAGCTGTAGATCGTACATTATCATTGCTGGATGATAATCTATTCTGTGAACACACAATTTCTATTTGATTCACTGATAATATTTAAATATTAATAGCTTGCTATTTTTGTCCATTAAAAATAGTGTTTCTAGAAATGTTTTCAGATACGTATATGTAAATAGACAGATACATATGCATACATAAATATGTGAAAACCTGCATGTTCAATAGGCTAAATGTTACATACTTTCTTTTGTATACATGTTTGGATTTGTATATACAAATACATTAAAACCAAAAAGAAATTTGAACAGCTACAACCACAATTAGAAAAATGACCTCAAATATTTGTTGCTATTTTTGAACAATGTCTCCATAATGGTAAATTGTTAAGTTTGTGTGCACAAGAAATCAAACAAAACACAAAAGCTTTTTATCAAGTTGTAAACATGAATGACTCGACCATCTATCTTGGAGATTCGATTAAAATATTTTTTTAAATTAATATGAACCTATTGATGAGAAATGAATCAATAAATCAGAATATAAGCATATTCCTTATAAATACAAGTCTAGCTGTGATGTTAAAACTCTCTTAGAAAATTTGTGGAAGAATTATAACTGTGCAGGTGTTTTGGAATAATGTTTAACACTGAGAACTATACATATAATCAATTTCACAGGAATAACTAAATTATATTACTATTTTAAAACAAACTAGTGTATCTACTTCCTAGTATTTATTCTTCCTGAGAATATGCTACTTTGTCTCTCAGTTTCAACACAGCTTTCTTCACTTCCTTGTTTCTCAGGGTGTACACAATAGGGTTGAGAAGGGGCGTCAGCACAGTGTAGAAAACGGCCACAACTCCATCCACAACGTCCCTGGAACCTGGTCTCAGGTAAATGACAATACAGGGAACAAAAAAGCAAAGGACCACGATACAGTGGGAGGCACAGGTCTGAAAGGCTCTGAGTCTCCCCTCTGAGGTGCGGATCCGCAGGATGGAACAGACAAGGGACACATAGGACACCACTATCAGGAGAAAGCAGCCCAAGGCCACTACCCCAATGTTCACAAAGATGACCATCTCGTTGGCTGAGGTGTCTGCACAGGCCAGTTTCAGGATGGGCGGTGCATCACAGAAGTAGTGCTGGATCCGGTTGGGTCCACAGTAGGGCAAATGGAAAGTCAATATGGTCTGGACAGCGGAGTGCAGGGAGCCACTGAGCCAAGTGCTGGTGGCCAGGAGGGCACACCTGCTCCCACTCATCATGCGGTTGTACCTGAGCGGGTAACTGATGGCCAGGTAGCGATCATAGGACATGACCGTGTAGAGGAAACACTCGGTGCTCCCCAGGAAGTGGAAAAAGTAGAGTTGAGTCACGCAGCTGTGGAAGGAGATAGTCCTCCCGCTTGGAGACACCAAGGTCATCAGCATTTTGGGCACCGTGACAGTGGAGAGCCACATGTCAATGAAGGACAGGTTGGAGAGGAAGGAGTACATGGGGGTGTGGAGGTGAGAATCCACCCTGATCACCAGCAGGATGAGGAGGTTCCCCAGCACAGTGAGCACATAAATGACCAGGAAGGCTCCAAAGAGTGGGGCGTCCAGTGCTGGGGCATGGGGAAGGCCCGTGAGGATGAACTCAGTCACGAGGCTGGTGTTAGACATTTCTCCTCACCCTTGGTCTCTCACCCTTTGGGGATATAAAGAGCACCCAGCATTTACCAATTAATTGATAACTGAGAATCCATTCTCTATGTGAACACCAGGTAGATAATTTGGAGTTTTCCTGGACTTTGCTTTTTACAAAGCTTCCTTCATAAAGCTAATGAAGTGATTTCCTAGTTTCTCTCTCTCTCGCTCTCTCTCTCTCTCTCACTGTGTGTGTGTGTGTGTGTGTGTGTGTGTGTCACATATACACACACAGAGAGAGAGAGAGACATGCAGAATAAATTAGAAGAAACACATTGTCTAGATTTCAATGGGTTTATAAACACAAACTTACTGGCATAAAACATGCAAATTTATTGTCTCATCTTCTCTGTGGGTCACGGTCAGGTCAGCTGGGTTCCCTGTTCAGGGTCTCACCAGGTTTTAATCAACGTATCACCAGGGGATGCAATCTCATCTGAGTCTGGGGATCATCTTCCAACCTTAAGGGGGTTGTGTGCATAATTCAATTCCTTGTAGTTTTAGGACTGAGGTCCCAGTTTTCTTGCTGTTTGTTGGCAGGACATATCACTCTCAGCTTATAGTAGTCACCCTAGATCCTAGAAAGTCCTAGCTACTTGGTCTTCTTAGAACACGACACATTACTTCTTTGAAACCAACAAGATAAACTCTCTCCAGTTTGCTATAACAAAATGTTATATAATGTTATGTAATGCAGTCAAAGGGGTGATATCTCATCTTATTAACAGGTCCCAGGCATACTCGAAAAAGGTTATTAAATAGAAAGTGTATACCAGTGAGCAAGAATCTTGAAGGCTGCTTGGAATTCTACCCACCACATTCCATTTTTGCTGCTTGCTCATGGGAAAACTTAAAAAAAAAAACACCAAGAATTTAATTATTAGTAGCAAGGAATATTTGAAAACTGAACAGTACAAGTAAATCATTTTCTAGTTTCCTCTTATGTTATTTGGCATTACTAACATCACCTGCCTCACTGAGAAATTATAAGCATTAAATAAGACGATACATTTAAAGCACGAAGTACTGTGACTGGCAGGTAATAACTGCTCAATAAATGACAGTGAGTCTTACCACATTGTGCCTTGCAGCAATATTACAGAATTGTTGTTTTTGATCTTAAAGAGAAAGAGAGTACATATATTCTTTTAGTGTTTTCAGAGCATCCTTCTGAATCTAAGAGCGAGGTCTTTTTGTACTATCATATACCTGATACTGTTACTGATGTCCTCACTGCTGCCTGCTTTTAAAGGGCTCCTCCTAGGTCTCTCAGAGCAGGTAAGAATCTCAGCATAACTCTGTAGTGGGATTCCCACAACCTCCCACCTCCCAAATGATCCAGAGAGCACCAAGCTTCATACATGACTTTCCCCATCCCCATTTCTGTTACCCTAGAACACTTCCTGTATGGTTCTGAGAACATGGCATTCATATGTGCTCTCCCAAACACAATCTACTGGGTAGGTGCCAGCTGTCTTGCGTACTCCTTCTACCCTAGGTTTCTAAATATATTCCAACATTAACTTTGCCAGATATCACATGTTGGTGCCCCACCATCTTCCTCTACTCCTCATTCTCATAAATCCAGTTAATGAATGATCTCACAAAAGAAGACCATTCCATCAAGTCTGTGTCTCTTAATTAAGACCTAGAACACGAGACAGGAAAAAATGGGACCAATGCAAGAAGAGGGGCCTATGTCACCTTGATGTCAAGAGAAGCTGGGATTCTGTATGATGGAAATTGAGGCAGAAGTAAGATTTTTTACTTTATACAAAATGTTGTATTAGTTCAGGATTCTTACTGATTGTTCAGTAGGAGAACACTATGAAACTTGTTCATCAATATGAGAGAAACTATAGTCTGCTCTTCTCAAAGCCCAGAGGAAATACCTCCAGGGAATGTGGCTTAAGCGATGTTGAAGTAAGGTTTGTCAAATATGTAAATAAATAGCAGAAAGGAGGCTCCTGTAATCACCAGCATGCATATCAGAACTTCTGAAATGGAACCAGTATTACTTTGAAATTTCTACTGTATGAAGAGGACCAATCCGCAGCAGAGCTTCATGATCAGTTTTGATGGAATGTGAAAATGTTCATCCCGTGAAGTCTAACGCAGCCTGAGATCTAAAGCAAGAGTTTCAATCCACAGGGTCAATGTTTGACTTGAAATATTGGTGTATAGTAGTATATGCAGTGATTTTGTCTCTATCCGTCTGTCTATCTAACTATCTAACTGATTTTATAACAAAGTCTTAACAATTCTCTAATCGTCTGAATGGAAGTTTGAGATAAAAGAGAGAAAGCGAGAAAATGAGTTAAATCTACATTTCTAAGAACTCACCTTATAGTATGTGATTCATTTCAATAGTAAAACTCATCTGAGTTTTTGCCCCAGTTTGTCACGTTCCACATGCTGTGTACAGGTGCCAAGTTTGCAAGATACCACTCAAAGAACAGATACATGGTGTTAAGAAAGAGTGGTCCCTTTCTATTCAAGGACCAAACTAGTGGAAGTGCAGGGAATGCAAATGAACATGGGTAGGAACTTAACTTGATTTATGTCTCAGAAGATGGAATTGCTCTTGGGATTTTGAGTTCCCTTGATGAGCACAAAACAACAGGAAGAGACTGATGGAAAGTTCTTCATAAGCATGCATGCATTTCCTTAGTGTTTCTTATTTGAACCCTCCTGAGAAGAGCCCAGCATCTTTCTGGAACCCATATTTATACATATGAAGAAAGAAGGAGGACTGACTTATCCTTTTCCCTCACCAGTAATTGAGAGACACTCCCAACTGCTCACTCTCCACTCAAAATTTTCCATGATCTATAATGGTCCTGGAAAATTTGTTGGTGCTCTCCAGCTCAGCCTCACCGTCTCATTCACCTTCTTTGTATGGTGGTTCGAAAGATCCAAATTCCCGAACTTTTTCTGTTGTTTACAGTTCCAGGGTGGCTTTTCCCCAGAGATCTACCTACCTAACGTAATTATATCCCAGTTGTGTAGTAATCATCAGATATTATAGCTGTCATAATTTTCATTGCTTTTACAAGCCTGAATAAACACTTTTGATATTTCATGTGTACCTCTCCTTTTGAAGATTAACTTTTTAGAATCTTTATTCGTTGCTTTTTGTGTGGTAATAGTTTTTATCTTATTTCTTTATCTGAAGTTTTACAAATTGAAAACATTAATTTGTGTTTCACTGTAAGGTAAAATGTACTTTCAAATTTATCACCATTTAAATATTTTTAAATTTGTATAGATATGTTTACTGTTCTAGGAAATTTTATAAATTGATTTACTATGTTTTCTGATGTCAGCATTTTGCTTTAATAGGATTTTATTGGCCAATCTTGGTGGCTCACACCTATAATCCCAGCACTTTGGGAGGCCAAGGCAGGCAGATCACTTGAGCCCAAGAGTTGGAGACCAGCCTGGGCAACATGGTGAAACCCCATCTCTACAAAAAATACAAAAATTAGCTAGGCACGGTGGTGAGCGCCTGTAGACCCAGCTACTCAGGAGGCTGAGGTGGGAGGATCACTTGAGCCTAGGAGGCCAAGTTTACAGTGAGCCGAGATGATGCTACAGCACTCCAGCCTGAGCAACAGAGCCAGACCCTATCTCAAAAACAACAAATAAACAAAACCATCGTCTTGCACACAAGTTTATCAGTTTTCACTTATGTAACATTTAGTGCTTTAAGGTTTTTTTCCTTCATTTAAATCTTTACTTCATCTGAAATTAATTTTACTTTATGGGTGACATAAGGATGTTTTTATTTCCTATATAATTTGAGATTGTAGTTGTAATTACCTCATTAACTGAAGTGGGTTTCTTCTTAAAAAATTTGGTTTAAGTTCCCAATTATTTTTATATTCTCTCTTATACTTTGCTTATTAACCTCTAGTTTTATTATACTATCAACGCAGAAAATGAGTGGCAAAATTTCTATTTTAAAATGTAATGACTTTAGTCTCATGTATTACTTTTATGGTTAGCTTCCTCTGTTGATTTAATTTAATTTTTTTTTTTTTGCAAAAGATGCACATCATCACTCACCATTAGAGAAATGCAAATCAAAACCACAATGAGATACCATCTCATGCCAGCTAGAATGGCAATCATTAAAAAGTCAGGAAGCAACAGATGCTGAAGAGGATGTGGAGAAATAGGAATGTTTTTACAGTTGGTGGGAGTGTAAATTAGTTCAACCATTGTGGAAGATGGTGTGGTGATTCCTCAAGGATCTAGAACTAGAAATACCATTTGACCCAGCCATCCCATTACTGGGTATATACCCAAAGGATTATAAATCCTGTTACTATAAAGACACATGCACACGTATGTTTATTCCAGCATTGTTCACAATAGTCAAGACTTGGAACCAACCCAAATTTCCATCAATGATAGACTGGATAAAGAAAATGTGGCACATATACAGCATAGAATACTATGCAGCCATAAAAAAGGATGGGTTCATATTCTTTGCAGGGACATGGATGAAACTGAAAACTATCATCCTCAGCAAAGTAACACAAGAAGAGAAAACCAAACACCGCATGTCCTCACTCATAAGTGGGAATTGAACAATGAGAACATATGGACACAGGGAGGGGAACATCACACACCGGGGCCTTTTGGGGGGTGGGAGGCTTGGGGAGGGATGGCATTAGGAGAAATACCTAATGTAACCAACAAGTTGATAGGTGCAGCAAACCAACATGGCACATGTATACCTATGTAACAAACCTGCACGTTGTGCACATGTACCCCAGAACTTAGGGTATAACAATAAAAAATAAGTTAAAAATATATTTTTAAATTAATTTTTTTCCAAGAAGGTTTTGCATTACTAAAAGGTCTCTTACCTAAACAAATGTCATACAGTTCACCACATTTATATCTCCTATCTACTATAATTGAGTTTTTTATGTGTATAGTATGGAATAGGATCAAGACTAATTTTTTTATTCTGAATACCCAGATACCCCAAAATAATTTATTGAAGAAAGCAATCATGCTTTACTGCTTTGCAGTGTCATCTTTGTCATATGTATATGCATCAGTCTATTTCTTTACCCTGTATTCATTTCCATTTTTCTATTTGTCTAGCCTCATACAAAAACAGCACTCTCTGAGTTACTATAGCTTTGCCACAAGTTCTGATAATTAATGTTGTCAATCTTTCAGTTATCCTTTATTTCTTCAAGAGAGTCTTGATGATTTTGGGCCTCATTCCATTTCAATCTACACTTTAAGATCCATGTGTCCATAGCTGCAAAATCAAACGCTGGGATTTTACTTGGAATAGTATCAAATCTATAGATCAATTTGAAAAAATCGGCAGTTTTAAAATATGAGTCTCTATGTGCACTTTATAATCCTAGATTCATTCAGCAAATTTTATGTTTATCTGAAAATATTCTATTTCTATTGTCATGGTCTTAGACATGTTACATAAAATTAAATTCAGCTTTGGTTTCTCATCCTCAGCACTATCGATATTTTGGCCATGATAAGTTTTGTTGTGAGGGTCTCTCCAGTGCATTGTGGAATGTTTAACTCCCCTCACCTATAGCCACTAGATGCCAGTGCCTGTGACAAGCAAGAATATTTCTAGACATTGCCAAGTGAACTGGGAGACAAAACAGCCCCAAGTAATCTAGATATTTAAGATATTTAATTTTTTATATTGGATCTTAACAAACATAAAAAATGGGTGCAAATATATAAAGTGCATAAACCATTACATATGTAGTGGTAGATCATTCATTATCATTGCTGGATAGTAATCTATTCTGTGAATAACAATTTCTGGCCAGAACTTCCAACACTATGTTGAATAGGAGTGGTGAGAGAGGGCATCCCTGTCTTATGCCAGTTTTCAAGGGGAATGCTTCCAGATTTTGCCCATTCAGTATGATATTGGCTGTGGGTTTGTCATAAATAGCTCTTATTATTTTGAGATATGTTCCATCAATGCTGAATTTATTGAGAGTTTTTAGCATGAAGGGCTGTTGAATTTTGTCAAAGGCCTTTTCTGCATCTATTGAGATAATCATGTGGTTTTTGTCTCTGGTTCTGTTTATATGCTGGATTACATTTATTGATTTGCGTATCTTGAACCAGCATTGCATCCCAGGTATGAAGCCCACTTGGTCATGGTGGATAAGATTTTTGATGTGCTGCTGGATTCGGTTTGCTAGTATTTTATTGAGGATTTTTGCATTGATATTCATCAAGTATATTGGTCTAAAATTCTCTTTTCTTGTTGTGTTTCTGCCAGGCTTTGGTATCAGGATGATGTTGGCCTCGTAAAATGAGTTACGGAGGATTCCCTCTTTTTCAGTTGATTGGAATAATTTCAGAAGGAATGGTACCAGCTCCTCCTTGTACCTCTGGTAGAATTCGGCTGTAAATCCGTCTGGTCCTGGACTTTTTTTGGTTAGTAGGCTATTACTTATTGCCTCAATTTCAGAGCCTTTTATTGGTCTATTCAGGGATTCAACTTCTTCCTGGTTTAGTCTTGGAAGAGTGTGTATGTCCAGAAATTTATCCATTTCTTCTAGGTTGTCTGGTTTATTTGTGTAGAGGTGTTTATAGTATTCTCTGATGGTAGTTTGTATTTCTATGGGGTCGGTGGTGATATCCCCTTTATCATTTTTTATTGCGACATACCCCCTGTTCTAAAGCTTGCCTGTACAGGCAGCACCATTAATGAGCTAGTCATGCTTGCCAACATTGGCATCATGGCTGCAGGCTGCCTGATCCTCATCATTATTTCCTACGTCTTCATCGCGGCAGCTGTGTTGCCCATCTGCACAGCCCAGGGTGGGCAGCGGGCCTTCTCCACCTGCACTGCCCACCTCACTGTGGTGCTCCTGTACTACGTGCCACCTGTCTGTATCTACCTGCAGCCTCACTCCAGTGAGGCAGGAGCTGGGGCCCCTGCGATCTTCTACACAATCATAACTCCAATGCTCAACCCATTCATTTACACTTTGCGGAACAAGGAGGTGAAGTATGCTCTGCATAGGCTTTTGTGCAGCAACTTCTGAGAGTCTACAGCAGGTAGCCCACCCCCATAATCTGTGCTATCAAAACTCACAATTTGCCTGCCAGGAAAGCAGCTATTCACATCTCAAAATGAGTAGGGAAAATCATTCAGGTGGAAATCAGAATAACTGAGTTGCAACTCAGCCACACACTTGCCCCCAGCTTTGGCCAAATGGTCTACCTCACGCTCCCCATCACAAACACTTCATCTAGAAAATGGGAAGACTGGTTTAGGTGATGTCTAGAGTCTCTCCAAAATCTAAGTTCTGTGACTCAGAGGTATGTGAAATGCTATTCATATCCTCATTTGTATTAGTAAATGATTGTTTTATTTTTTATGAAATAACCTTATTAAATACATAAAACATATTAAAGAATACTGTAAACAAAAGTATAAAATACAATGAAATGAACCTTTGTATATGTATTTCCCAGCAAGAAGAAACCACAGTTTTTAAAATGATAAAATACAAGGAGAAAAGTGACTTGTCCAAGGTGACTTAGAAAGTGACATGATCTTTCTTCTCCCACTCAAGGTAGTATATAATTAAGGCCACACTGAGAGATAGAAATAACATGGGCTTTGGTGTCAATTGAACCTACCAGTATTCTAATCTGGATCCAACCAGTCTTAGCTGTAGAATTTTGCACAAATGTCATAATTGGAGTTTTAGTCTCCATTTTTAAGAGTAAGATTTAAAATAATGGCTTTGTAGGATATTATGAGGTCTAAATAAAATAATTATATTAAGTGTCAGGTAAAATAGGTGCTCCAGTTTCTTACTAAGCTGGCTGAAGAAATCAAAGAGAGCTTATCGTACAAGCTAAGATTCAAATTGTTTCTGAAGGATTAGCAAGGTTTTAATACCTTAATTGAATTTATAGGGCAACTACAAAAGAAAGGGCATTTCTAGACTTCAAAATTACAACAGATAACTCAAGGTTTTAGTTAAAGCAGCTTACCATACAAGAGGAAGGAGTTGGTTATATTCACCAGAACTATTCTATAAAATGAAAATGTCCTTGAATGCCAAGGACATTCAGATTAATCTAAAGAACTCAGATTATGCCCTAGGCGTCCTACCTGTTTATTTTTCCTCCTCCTTGTCATCTATAGAAATACCTTTATCCTGATAAGCCACTTCTTTAAATGCTAAACCATGAGATGAATTAGAAAAGAGATGTTCCCTTCCCGTGTCCTTGTTTAAGAAAACTGGCACAAAGAAAGTTCAATTCCTACCTATGAATGAGAACATGCGGTGTTTGGTTTTTGCCTTTGTGATAGTTTGCTGAGAATGATGGTTTCCAGCTTCATCCATTTGCTTGAAGAGCAAAGACCCATTATGTCTCTTATGTGCTCTAAGCAAAGAAACCAGGTAAAATATTTGTTCAGTCAAGTATTCAGGATTTGAAAATAAAACAGGACACATACACATTTTTCACAACAAAGTTACTGAATAAGAATATTTGTTTTGTATCCAGTAAGGGAAAGAAAAGTTGTTAATTCCAATTGTTGTCTTCTGTCGGATATTTCTATCTTTGGGTCTAATTTTTAGATTTAGGAAATGTGGTATATATACTAGTGTAAGTTTACTTGAAATTTAAAGGGAAGGGGGACTAGAAAATTAACTAGTATTAATTATGATGAAAAAAAAACTTCACAAAAGGAGAACTATATAAGATTATCATTTTCCTGGCTTTCCTACAATGAAAATAGTACATGAACTGTTTTCCTTATGATAAATATATGTCAAATGGGCAAGAAACAAAAGCATTACTTGGACAAGATAATTTGCAGGAAAGGACATGCTGTAAGAGTGACTCACTAACTTACTATTGTTCATCCTATGGCATGAAGTTTCTGAAGAAGAAGTTTACCAGTACTCTTGAAGGGCGACTGTACAAAGGAAATTATGATACATGTAATCAAGCTGACTAACTGCCCTCAGAGAATGAAGGACTTCCACAGGATGGATTGCCTTCAAATAATGAATACACAACTGATTTGTGATTTCAGGCTATTGTTCAAATAAGATGAAGATCCATAAAATGTATAATTGTGTCCCTCATCATTGGCAGTGCCAGAATTTAATAAAATAACATTTCTTTAAAAATGTATTGTGAGAGCTTTTATTGTCAACTTTTATCCACCTCCCGCTTACATTATTGCTAACAATTCTGCCATGTAAATTAGAATAAACGTTTGAAAACACTAAACCTAGGAGAGAACAAACTGTAGCACAGCTATGGTGAGGTAACATTGGCCAAGGAATCTTGTAGAAATGTATAAGCTTTGGAGTTGCATGTCTCAGAACCAGTTTTTATCAATCTTTAATCAAGAGAAGTTCTCGTTGAGATAAAGATCCTTCAGTCTTTGAATTAGAGGTCTTTGAACTTAGATCATTCTCTATTACACACACACACACACATACACTCTCAGAAATTTACCAAAATTATAAAATATTGGGAAGCATTGTACTTTCCAGAGGTGAATGCAACAATATCCCAAATAACTTTCTTTCATGCGTGCCTTGTTCTTGATCCTAGGGGAAAGCATTTAATTTTGCAGGATATTTGCTAGGTTAGGTGTAGGATTTTCATAGATGTCCTTCATCACATTGAGGAAGTCCCCTTTTGCTTCTAAGTTATTGAGAGTTTTTATTAATGGATGCTGGCTATTGTCCACTGCTTTTTCTCCATCAACTGATATGGTCATATAATTTTTCTTTAAGTCTGTTAATATGGTGACTTACAATGTTTGATTTTCAATGTTAAACCAATCTGCATTCCTAGAATGAACCCCAGTTGTCTTCATGTATTACCCTTTTACATATTGTTGAATTTGATATGCCAGAAGTTTGTTAAGTATTTTTGTATGTATGTTCTTGAGAGATGCTGGCTTATATATTTTATTTATTGCAATATTTCTGTCTACTTTGGGTATCAGAATAATAGCGTCTTCATTAACTGAGATGGTAAGTATTCTAAACTCTTCAATTTTTGGTAACTGGTATTATATCTTTCCTTAAATGTTTGATACAAAATTATTAATAGATTGTTCTTATACACTGTACTTCTACTTATACAACTTTTTAAAACTCCACAATATATTGTTATTGTGGGTTTTTTGTTCTGAATAAGTCATTATTTTTAAAAGATATTAAGTAATAAAAATTTTGTTTTATCATGAAATTCACCTAAAGGCCCATCAATGATAGACTGGATAAAAGAAAATCTAGTACATATACAACATGGAATACTACACAGCCATAAAAAAGAATAAGATCATGTCCTTTGCATCATGTCCTTTGGAGCAACATAGGTGGAGATAGAGGACGTTATCCTAAGCAAACTAATACAGGAGTGAAAAACCATATATATATATATATACACACCACATGTTCTCACTTACAAGTTTAAGCTAAACATTTAGTACACATAGACACAAAGAAGGAAATAACAGATACTGGGGCCTACTTGAAGGTGGAGGGTAGGGGGAGGGAGAAAAATGAAAAACCACCTATCAAGTACTATGCACACTACCTGGGTGACAAAATAATCTGTACATTAAACTCCCGTGACATGCAATTTACCTATATAACAAAGCTATACATGTAACCCTGAACCTAAAATAAAAGTTTTTCTAAAAAAGAAATATTTCACTTTTTTTAAAAAAGAAACTAAAAAAAGAGAAAATGGCTTTATATTTACCCATGTAGTTATCGTTTCTGGTAACCTTTATTTATTTTTGTATATACAAGTTATGATGTAGTATTATTTTCTAATGTCATGAACACTTTTTAATATCTATAACACCTCTTACCCTGAAAGTCTGCTGGTGATGAATTCTTTTAATTTTGTTATTTCTGTGAAAGTCTTAATTTTACATTCATTTATTATTACACTTTTATATTTGATAAATGTAGATTTACAGGTAGTTGTAAGAAATTACACAAAGAGAACATCAGGAAGATGGCAGGAGTTTCCAGCACTTGTCCTAATACGAAAAACATCAATTTGAGCAAGTATTCACATACGAAAATACCTTCACAAGAACTAAAGAATCCATGTGACAGCACCTGAGTGAAGCGCAGAAATAAGAAGATATGAAGGACAGCTTTACATCATCCATGTCACCCTTCCCCCAACTCCAGACAGCACAGGAATGAGAGATTCTCATTGTGGGGAAGGAGAGTGATGAAAGCCCCAGGCTTGTCCATGGACCTGTGCACCAGGACCAGCCCAGTAAACCCCAGCATCAGGCCAGCCCATATAGTCTCAAGCTTCAGGTTCATCCCCACAGATGCAGACTTCAGACCCACACCAGTTAGCAGAATGAAGAATAATAAGTTCAGAGCAGAAATGGATGAAATAGGGACTAAAATATATTAAAAAGATTAGTGAAGCTAGAGTCATTTTTTTGAAAAGATACACAAAATGTATAAAACTTTAGCAAGGTTTTCTTTAAAAAAGACTCAAGTAAAATTATAAATGAAAGAGAAGATACAACTGATACTGCAGAAGTACAAAGGATCATAAGAGACTATCATGTACAAGCATTCATCATCAAATTAGATATTATAACCTAGAAAAAAATTGATTTCCAGAAACATACAACCTATCAAGATTGAATCATAGGCCAGGCACAGTGGCTCATGACTGCAATCCTAGCACTTTGGGAAGCCAAGATGGTCAGATTGCTTAAGCCCAGGAGTTCAAGGCCAGCATGGACAACATGGCAAAGCCACATTTCTACTAAAAATACAAAAATTAGCCAGGCATGGTGGTGCATGTCTGTTGTACCAGCTATCTGGGAGGTTGAGGGTGGAGGATCTCCTGAGCCTGGGAGGTCAAGGCTGCAGTGAGCCAAGATCACACCACTGCACTCCAGTTTGTGTGATAGGAGTGAGACACTGACGGAAAAAGAAAAAAAAATTATTAATCATGAAGAAAATCTCCCATTAAAGAAAACCTAGGACCTGAGAGCTTCTCTGGTGAATTCTACCAGATATTTAAAGAGAAATCAATCCCAATCCTTCTCAAATTTTTCAAAAAAAAAACCTAGCAAGAAGGGAAAAGTTCCAAGCTTATTTTATAAAGCCAGCATTACCCTAATACCAAAGCCAGAAAGAACACTACAAGAAAATTACAGTCCAATATTCCTAAGGAACATAGATGCAAAAAATCCTCAACAAATACTAACCAACTGAATTTAACAGCACATTAAAAGGATCATACACCATGATCAAGTGGAATTTATCCCTGGGATGCAAGAATAGTTAAACATACCCAAGTCAATAAATGTAATACCGGCACTGAAAGAATAAAGAAGAGAAATTAATAAGATCATCTCAATACACGCAGAAAAAGCATTTGACAAAACATCTTTTCAGATAAAAATTCTCAACAAATTAAGTACAGAAGAAATGAACCCCAACACAATAAAGGCCATATACAATAAGCCCACAGCTAACATCATATTCAACTGTGGAAAGCTAAAAGCTTTGCCTCTAAGATTAAGAACAAGACAATGATGCCCACTTTCTCTACTTCTTTTCAATGTAGTACTGAAAGTCCAAGTCAGAGGACTGGGAAAGAAAAAGAAATAAAATGCACCCAAATAACAAAAGAAAAACTAAGATTTTCTCTGTGAATGGCGTGATTGTATATATAGAAAATGCTAAATACTCCACCCACACAAACACACATGTAAAAGAAACTGTTAGAACCAATGAGCTAATTTGATGAAGTTGTAGGATACAAAATCAACGTACAAAAAGCAGCTGTATTGTTGCGGGAAGTCAGGGACCCCAAATGGAGGGACTGGCTGAAGCCATGGCAGAAGAACATAAATTGTGAAGATTTCATGGACATTTATTAGTTCCCCAAATTAATACTTTTATAATTTCTTAAGCTTGTCTTTACTGCAATCTCTGAACATAAATTGTGAAGATTTCATGGACATTTATCACTTCCCCAATCAACACTCTTGTGATTTCCTATGCCTCTCTTTACTTTAATCTCTTAATCCCATCATCTTCATAAGATGAAGCTATATGTTGCCTCAGGACCCTGTGATGATTGTGTTAACTGCACAAATTGTTTAAACAATATGAAATCAGGGCACCTTGAAAAAAGAACAGGATAATAGCAATGTTCAGGGAACAAGGGAGATAACCTTAAAGTCTGGCTGCCTGTGGGCCAGCCACGACAGAGCCATATTTCTCTTATTACCAAAAATGGGTAAGATAAATATCACTGAATTATTTCCCCAGTAAGGAATATTAATATTTAACAGCCCTGGGAAAAGAATGCATTCCCCGGGGGGCCTCTAAAATGTCTGCCCTGGGATTGTGTGCCTTATGCAGATGTAGATAGGGATAAAACACGACCTAGTCTCCTGTAGCACCCCTAGGTTTGTTAGGATTAGGAAATTCCAGCCTGGCAAATTCTAGTCAGACCGATTCTCTGCTCTTGAACCCTGTTAAGATGTTTATCAATGACAATGCATGCACAGGGGGACATGGAAGTTCATTAGTGATTCTAGTTTCACCCTGATCTTGTGATCTCGCCCTGAAGAAAAATCTACCAAGCAATCAAAAAAGCAAAAAGGGAAGAAGTTGCTATTCTAATTTCAGACAAAACAGACTTTAAACCAACAACAATAAAAAAAAAAAAGGACATTACATAATGGTAAAGGATTCAATTCAACAAGAAGATTTAACTATCCTAAATATATATGAACCTAACATTGCAGCATCCAGAACCATAAAACAAGTTCTTAGAGACCTACAAAAAGACTCAGATAACCACACAATAATAGTGGAAGACTTCAACGTGCACTGATAGTGCTAGACAGATCACTGATCCCGAATCCCACTTGATCCAGAACTGAGTTCAAGGTCTGAATGTCTTTGTTAATTTTCTGTCTCAATGATCTGTCTAACATTGACAGTATTTTGTTAAAATCTCCCACTACTATTGTGTGAGAGTCTAAGTCTCTTTGTGGGTCTCATGCTTTTTGAATATGGGTGCTCCTGTATTAGGTGCATATATATTTAGGATAATTAGCTCTTCTTATTGAATTGACCCCTATATCAATATGTAATGCCCTTATTTGTCACCTCTAACTTTTTTTTAAGTTGCTAGTAGTTCGGGGACTGTTGTGGCAAAATCAATAATACACTATTTTTTAATGTTTATGTTACTTATGTAACAAATAAAGCATATTTTGATGGCCAAAATGAAAAGATAAGAAACATTCCACAAGAGCATTTAAACAGCCAATAAGTTATCTTGTTTAGGAGAAAAGATTCACGAAAAGGATCTAGAATGTTACATACTTTATGTAATTCAACACATATTCTCGATTTGGGTAACATCTTAGAATAATGTAATGCTGCAGTTTAGCTTTTGAGGTAACTCAGTTAATCAATAGATATTTCAGTTCTTCCTAACCCATTCATATGGATTAACCATATTAAGTAGGCATGTAAAAAATGTTTAAAGAAGATTCACTGTTTAAAAAATAACAGTGACACCAAACCCCTCTCAGATTGATATCCTTTTTTTTTTTTTTTTTTTCCTAAAATGAAGTATTGTCACATAGGGGCATTATTTCTCAAGATGAATGTAAATATCATTAGATGTGTTAATGAGAAATCTATTTTGAACTCATTTCTTGGCTGTTCCTATAAGGGAAGGTTTCAGGACAAGTAGGACACCAAAATATCCTCTAGATAACATGATTATTGTCACAGTTCACAGAAGTCCCTCTTCATTGGCATTTATGTTATTTAATGTTCAGTGAAGGAAACAGAAATGATTTTAGGTATTTTAAGCAAGAAAGAACACAGATAATTAAGTGCTTACAAAATCACCAGGTGTGCTTAGGAAGTGAGTTTTAGACTAGAACTCCAGGATTGACTCCCAGTTCTCTATCAAGGTGATCCAGCAGGAAAGGTAGAATTAAGGTGGAAACAGTGTGCCCATAGTGCCCAGACTTGTATTTGACACTCTTAAGGCATACTTTATCTAATTCCTGAAAAGGACAGCAATGCTGGCTCTTCACTGACCCCCTTTTCCCACAGAATGTGGATAGTTTTTATTGAACTCACCATTCTATCATATTTAAGAAGACAAGATTTGGAAATCCTAGAATGACTGAAAACTTTCTTTATACAGATAATTCTTACCAGTGTAACATTGCCCGTTACCTATTTTAAGCCATAATATCTTTAGCATATGATATCCTAAGAGTAGCATAAAACAGCTTCTAGAGAAGGAGAAAAAAAAAACATAATTTAATGCAAATAAAAATCCCTAGTACACATTTTGACATAACTTCACATTTTAAAATTCCAATCCAGGTTGGACAATCATTAATAAAGTTTTAAAATATCTTTAGATTTTTATTGAATCTCTTTTAATCCAACATTTTTCATTAATTTTACACTTCAGAGTATGCGAAATATTTCAATATAACCACATCTAGAAAGGTAAACTCATAACAGTTTACAGTATGGTTTTGATGAACTACAAGTTCAGCATTTTGGTGGGGAAGGGGTGAAGTAGACAGATAATTTGAAAAGTAGGTACTTTGAACTCATTTCTTGTTTCTCATATCATATGCTAAGTAGATACTTTGAGCTTATTGAAGGTACATAAATGAGAAGAGAATTTTTATTTGTCCTTCTTGATAATGAGCAAGATTCAAATATTTTTTCTAATCTCCACTGATAGCCTGGGTGCAAATTATACATAATTCTTTCTCTTAAAGTTCCTATGAAACCCATTTTACAGATGAAGAAACTGAAGCTGGGAATTTAAGTAACTTACCCAAGTTCATGCCAAGTATTATATACCATAATTAGTATGTGACTCAATGTTCAATCCTCACTGAAAAAAAAGATTGGATTTTTAAGTTAACAATGATCATATATACATATATATATACACACACACACACATATGCACATATGTTATAATTTCATTACATCATCAAGATACCCAAGGCCTCACTGAGTCACTACCTAGCTTAAGAGAATTTGTTAAAGTTCAAATGCAGTAACAAATTTTCTTTTACTTCTATACCCAAGAAATAGCTCTATCTTTTTTTTGAAGAAGTACAATTCATACTCTATGACAAATCTCAAACATCTCACCCCCTAAAGCCTCGAAGGACTAATTACATTAGTTTATTTTTAGAGAACTTTGGTCAAAGTTATTCCCTTTTGAGATTTCCATTCAAAGCAAGTTAAAGTGAATTTTAATTGATTGGAGGTACAAGGCAATAATCATGCAAATGTATGATAACTTCTCTTTCAACACTGAGAAAGGGTTTTGCTTGGTATTACTTGAACCATAAAGAACTGCAGATTCAAGAAGCCTTCTGTGTGCTCCATTGACCACAAACAGGATCCTGATAGAACCTTTGAGTGCACATTCTTCAAACTGGCCAGGGGAAGAAGCCTAAGAAATGCACTATTGGAACAGGTAAAGGAGATAACTTATATCACCTCCTATGTCAGGCAACTTCATATACCCAAAATTTATTTTTATTCTTGACTTAAAACTGGACTCATTGGAATCAATGAGTTTTGTTTATAAGTAATTTAAGGCACAAAGATTTACAGTACCAAAACTATGATACATTTTATTGTACACAGTTATACAATTTCTATTTACTGATGGAAGATAGGAATGAGAGCTCTTCAGTTATATCCTCAGCTATTGAGTTCTGCATAGATAAACCAACACTTGAGCCCATAAAGTACAGCATTGCATTACGAAAAACTCTGATTTTCATATTTTGAGTAGCCAGAAAGTGACCCTAACAACTTTCTTTTTTACTAGGGACTGAAGTACAAAGCCTCCAGCTTTTGGAAAGTTTATCTTTAAAGTACTCACTTAAGTTTCATGGAAAGATAAGGTTTTACATGCAGAGGAACAATTGGTAACCTATTACATTTGAGAGAGCACAAGACATTGTACCCTGACCAAAATAGACAATTTCAGAGACTTTTTTCTTATTCTTCAATTACAATGTTAGCCATTTTATCTAAAGCCTTCATGACAAAGTATTTCTACATAAAAAGCAAACAGCTCAAAATATTCACACATTCTAAAACTACATTAATAAGATTATTTGACAATTACTAAAAAGCAAGAATATTATTATACTACTACTGGAGATGAGAAAGATCCAAAGATAATTGTTACATTTTGTTTATCTCAAAAGCCAACGTAGCCCATGCTCTAATGAGCCTTTAAACTCATCAGGTTGAAATAGTTTTCTAACTGAGCAAATAGCATGCTCTGTTCTTGCTATCTTCAAAGTAGGATGTACTATGTATAACTATGAGTATATTTTGAACAGTAGTTTGATAATCTTCATAACCTTATTTTCCTATTTAAAAACTCAAAATATTTGGTATTTGGCTACTCTAAACCTAAAAGACTTCTGTGTCCACTTGGTCTGGAAAAAAACTTATTCTATAAACACCCAGTTAAATGTTACTAACCTTTTGAAATGTCCCATGCTGACTCCAAAAAAAATTTTTACCTTCATTTTCTCTTCCCCCATGATACCATGATTTTACTTTTGTCATGGGTTTAATTGACATATATATATAAATGAGAATATAATTTTTTATTTGTCCTATTTAATGATAAGTATGATTCAAATATTTTTTCTAATCTCCATTGATCATCTGGGTGTACAATTTGTACCCAGGTGATCAATGGAGATTAGAAAAAACATTTTGAATTTTTCAATAGGAAAATAAGATTACAAGGATTATCAAACTACTGCTCAAAATATATTTATAGTCATTACATAAGTATATCCTGCTTTGAAGATGGCAAGAACAGAGCATACTATTTGCTAAGTTAAAAAACTATTGCAACCTGATGAGTTTAAAGGCTCGTGGAATTTGAGTTAGAATGGAATTTATCATTTGCATGTATCTAACCCTTATATACTATGAGCTCCTCAGTAACTTATTCAGCTCATTCTGCTAGGTGCCTCCCATACCTGGTAGGTTATCCAGCACATAACAAGTGTGCGATCTCACCCTTGTTAGAGTACTTTGCTAGCTCACACCTGAAAAAAAAAAAAAAAAAGCCTCTGCATGCCTGTGGACATATTAGAGCCTGCGACAGCCATCCACACATGTTGTGAGAATTCAGAAAGCTAGATTTTTTGCTGCTCTGGGTCAGATATTTAGTTCTATCACCACATTAAAAAGTTGGTGATGGTTTTAGTTTAGAAACCTCAGCCTCCCACATGCAGGCTCTTCTAGATCTGACCTTCAACCTATCCCTCCCTTACACCTCAGTCCTTTACCCTAATAATACTCAAACCTGCTCAACATTTTTCCTTCTCGCAAAAACCAGTATTTCTCAACCTTTTGGTTAAATAAGAATAACCCAGATAAACTGATAAAAATTTATATTCCTGAGCCCTAAACCCTGAGAATAATTGCAATTTTATAGGTGGAGCCTAGAAATCAGCAATTTTAAGAAACATACCAGGTGATTCCAATGCAGGTTTTCCATACTCTTAGGAAAAAAATTCTATAAACCTAAATTCACCCTTGATTAATAAGTTGTAAAATCCATTTAAACTTCAAGATTCCCAGAGTACATCTACAGAGGGGAAAGAGAAACAAAGCAAGCAATAGAGTTGCCAGTAAAATGGGAGGGATTTGGCAAAAGAAGGCATGAAAGGACTGCAAACTGAGAGGTAAGAAGGTTAGGCAGACTAAATACACACATTACCAAACATCAGTCAGCCAACGAGAAATTTACATAAGCAATTAGTCCAGGTGGATGAAGGACTTGAGGAAGGTGTATGGTATGCCCTGGCAGGGAAGTTCCATCTTACAAAAGGGAGATAGGATGATTTTGATGATTCCATCAAATGTAGGAAAACAAGCAAAATGTAGTAATGCCATAAGGGAATACTTACTGAGAACTGATAAAATAAGTATGTATTTATATGTGCTTCTGGATCTATAACTGGTTAGTGGTTAGAAATAAAGTGTATGGGGCTGGGTGCGGTGGCTCATGCCTGTAATCCCAGCACTTTGGGAGGCTGAGGCAGGCAGATCACAAAGTCAGGAGATCGAGACCATCCTGGCCAACATGGTGAAGCCCCATCTCTACTAAAAATACAAAAAGTAGCTGGGTGTGGTGGCACATGCCTGTAATCCCAGCTACTTGGGAGGCTGAGACAGGAGAATCGCTTGAACCCGGGAGATGGAGGTTGCAGTGAGCCGAGATCGTGCCACTGCACTCCAGGCTGGTGATAGAGCGAGACCCCATCAGAAAGAAAGAAAGAAAGAAAGGAAGAAAGAAAGAAAGAAAGAAAGAAAGAAAGAAAGAAAGAAAGAAAGAAAGAAAGAAGGAAGGAAGGAAGGAAGGAAGGAAGGAAGGAAGGAAGGAAGGAAGGAAGGAAGGAAGGAAGGAAGGAAGGAAGGAGAGAGAGAGAGAGAAAGAAAGAAAGAGAGAGAGAGAGGGAGAGGAAGGAAAGAAAGTATAATTAACACTTCGTCTTTGTTGCCAGGTAAAATGCTTCCATTTCTATGTGATATCAATGCAGCACATCCTAAAATAGAACTTGAAGGACAAGAGGAAACAAGTTTCAACAACTTATTCAATATGGTGGGGTGTCTTCATCTTCTGGGAATGGAGAGTGGTGATTAGGACTATAACATCTACTGTCCATTGCTCCGGAGGAGGCGCTGAAAGACTTTTGGATAAAACTCAATCTATCCCATATCCTGGGGGATGTTTTCATTTTATCAGGATCAAATCTTTAAACTCTAACAATTCATTTCTATATGTAGAATTCCTATCATTAGTTGACAGATGAAGTATGATGACAAGTGGAAATTGATATCAAATCAAATTTATAATCACAAACTCTCTCATATAAGATATTGTGGTTTAGCAGTTAATAATTCAGGCTCTGAAATCAGACTGCTAAAATTTTATTCACTGACTCCACTACTCATTAATGTGGGTCGTTAATCCCTCTAACCCTAAACCTTGCCTGTACGATGGAGAGAATAATAATGTCTACCTTGTATAGTTGCTGACACATTTCACAATGAAATGAATAGAAAGTCTCTGGCATATAGTAACTACTCAGTAAGCTCTAGCTGTTATCATTAGGAGCATCATTATATTACAGCATTCTAAATCTATATCCTTTTTTTTCCCTTGATAGGTTCAAGTTTCATGGTCTTATCTACTAGTGTCATAGACACACACCAGAGTCAGATAAGCTTAGATGTGTATCTTAGCTTTATGTTTGAGGGTGGGTTTTCTTTTTCCCACACTGTTCTAGTTTGCTCAATTGTAAAGTGGATAATAATAATAGTTATCTAATTGTGTAAATTAGATCATTATGTCCATCAAAAATGTGTGCATGTACACCCCTCAAAGTTCTAATGCCCTTCACTGATTCTCATCTTGTTAAGCAGTATTTTTAGTGCAAAATACATAGGAACAAAAACCATTTGCAACTATAATAAAACAATTTCTAACTGTGTGACATTAAGCAAATGATTTAAGGCATTAAGATTATTTTGAGGTTGAAAATGACAAAATTTTAAACATGCATATATAGAGATGATATTGTTATGGTCTGGCGTTATGAGAGACAGCCAGCCCACTGATGAGGCTCTCCAGAACTGATAAGCAGTTATTCAGGTTGGCAAAGGGAGGCTGGAGAACAGACTTTAGTGCATATATTTTGTAACAGTAGCCACAAACTGATTTTGTGTGTTTGACCGGCTTCATAAGTTACTTTTAATAATATTTACCTGATGCTTTGAAAACAGCCACAGTAGCACATTGTCCTAGTCTGAAATGATTATGTTATCCTGAAATAGTGCACTGGCCTCCTTTGCTGGGTTTTATTATGGTATTTCTTTGATTTTGGAGACGCAAGCCCTAGACTAGCAGAATGAAGCATTAGTATTACCTAGCTACTTAAATGCCAGACTTATTCTTTCCAAAATGGATGTAAACAGAACATGCCTCTCTTCTTCATCCTTCAAACCTGGATTCCTTGCCTCGGTTCAATACTATCTGTTAAAGTAGCTTCAGACAGAACGGAGAATGTCTGTGCTCCTCTTCTTTAACACTGTTGGTCTGAAGTCATAGATATTCCTCAGTGAAACTGTCTAAACTCTCAACACTTCATTCCTTGTCAATTAAACAATGTCACTTGATGCTCATTTTCATTCTTTTTGTCTTAGAATATTTTCCATTTTCCCTAATTAGTCCGAATCTATGTGATTCTGAGTATTTGGTGCTAGATGTTAAAAAAAAAAAAAAAAAAAAAAAAAAAACCCAAGATCTCTAATTGGCTAATGAAACCCAGTCCTTCAAAACATGTAGATACGTTTTACAGGATTCCAAAAGCTCCAAGGACAAGATGAACATATCTCCAAATTAAGGCAAAAGTTGAGAAGGCAGGTTGATATATACCATCTCCTTTGAGACCATTCTCCCTTATTCCACATTTTATACTGTTAGAATATTGAGTGAGCTGAAGCTGAGAGAAGCTGGGAAGCGTTCCACCAGAAAGAAGGATTTCTAGCATTCTACAGGAGTCTGGATAGGGGAAGAAAAAAGAAAAATAACACTTTATGACAGGACTAGGGCTTTGCACAGTCCAGTCCTATTTGGCTTCGTGGCTGACTAATGAAAATTAAATCTCTGAGGATACCAAGAGCCCAGATTTTTAAATTCTGTTGTTTTATGTCAAGCCGGGACACAGAAGGACCATAAACACTAAAATAAGAGTTCTTAATACCAGTAAAATGTGTTCATGGTGCATTTATTCTGCAAAGTCTTCTCTGACCCCTCTACTCCTCTGGATTGCTCTAAGACCACACTACTCACGCGGTTCTCTGCCTTACCACGACGGTATCAGTAGCATGCGTCGGAGCCACAGAAGCTCGGTATGAAATCCTGCCTCTACCACCTGTTTCCTACCTGATCATAGACGAGTCACTCAAACTCCCTTTTCTTACCTTTGAAAACAGTAAAACCTAGTTTTAAGAGTAGCTGGGAGAAGAGATACTGTGCACAGTGTAAATTTTCGGATACATAATTGATGTTCAATATTGCCATGCTGCTTGCTATTGTAATTTGTTTCTCTCTTTGTGCATCACTTGCAGACCAAAATATAGATCACCATATTCTCAGAATGTAAGGAAGTGTTGGGTATTCAATATTATTTTACCGATTGGTTAAATGACGATTGGTAGCTATAGACCAGTTACAGAGTTCTGTTCCATTTCCCCTGCAGCTGACTGAAGATGAACCCTGAAAACTGGACTCAGGTAAGAAGCTTTGTTCTTCTGGGTTTTCCCAGTGGCCACCTCCTACAGTTCCTGATGTTCCTGGGGTTAATGACCACCTACATTGTAACAGCCATAGGCAACCTGCTAATTATTGTGCTCAGCTGGATAGACCGACGCCTGCACACACAGATGTATTTCTTCCTGCGGAATTTATCCTTCCTGGAGCTGTTGCTGGTAACTGTTGTGGTTCCCAAGATGCTTGTCGTCATCCTCACGAGGGATCACACCATCTCATTTGTCAGCTGCATCATCCAGTCCTACCTCTACTTCTTTCTAGGCACCACTGACTTCTTCCTCTTGGCCGTCATGTCTCTGGATCGTTACCTAGCAATCTGCCGACCACTCCACTAGGAGACCCTGATGAGTGGCCATGTCTGTTCCCAGCTAGTGCTGGCCTCCTGGCTAGCTGGATTCCTCTGGGTCCTTTGCCCCACTGTCCTCATGGCCAGCCTGCCTTTCTGTGGCCCCAATGGAATTGACCACTTCTTTTGTGACAGTTGGCCCTTGCTCAGGCTCTCTTGTGGGGACACCCATCTGCTGGAAATGGTGACCTTCATGCTCTCTACATCAGTGTTACTGGGCTCACTGACTCTGACCTCAGTTTCCTGTGCCTGCATTCTTGCCACTGTTCTCGGGGCTCCCACAGCTGTTGAGCGAAGGAAAGCGTTCTCCACTTGCGCCTCGCATCTCACAGTGGTGGTCATCATCTATGGCAGTTCCATCTTTCTCGACGTTCGTATGTCAGAGGCTCAGTCCAAACTGCTCAGCAAAGGTGCCTCCGTCCTGAGCTGCATCATCACACCCCTCTTGAACCCATTCATCTTCACTCTCCGCAATGACAAGGCGCAGCAAGCACTGAGAGACGCCCTGGGGTGGCTCAGGCTCACTGCTGTGATGAAACTGAGGGTCACAAGTCAAAGGAAATGATCTCATTAAATGGGAGATTAAATGTTTATTGAAAAATTTTTAACTGTGCGGAAGTTTAAGGGATGTAGGCAACACTGTGCACTTTTCTCAGCTAATGAAAGAACAGTCTTCTTAAATATACAACATGATATATGGTGGTAAACCTTCATTTTCCCTCCCTACAACCTTCCTTGTGCCTCCTCCTCCCCACAGAGAAGGCTGATCCAATTGGTTAAATTTCTTTCAAGTGGGATCCCTGGATTGGAGAGCACATGTGAGCATGTGACCTGCATACAGGAAGGCTCCTCTTTCTCTTCATGTGTGTGCTTAAACACTTTTCTTACTGCATCAGTCTCCTGTGTCATGTAGCCAATCAGAAGATGCTGAAATATGGAGATTCAAATTTGGAGCTCAGTGGGGAGTAAAAGGGCCTCTGAGGTCTTCCAAACTAGACTGGGTATTGCAAATAAAATTAACCAGAACCTCTGTATTATTAGAAAATCCAATTCTGGCTGCAGTAATAAATGGTTCTCTGGTTCACGTTTGTTATTGCTCCCTATGTAACTAGCAGCTCCTATAGGAATCTCACAAAGGAAGAATGTTAAGACCAGTGAAACATTTGGATAGCCCTAATTCCTAAGTCAAACTCTACTAACAAACTCAAATATGGCAACAATCATTTAATCATTCCTTTAAGAAATATTATTAAATCTCTAATATGTTTCAGACACTGTGCCAGGCAAGGCTCCAACTAGGGTGAACCAAGGGAGATGTCTACAGAATACATTTTAAAGAGACATGCACTTTCAGGGGAGTGTAAGTGCAGGGTCAGGCTACTTACAAACTCAATAGTAAATCCTTACTCAGTGTTGACATGAGGCGCCTATGTTGCTGTACCCTCATCTAGGCTGTGGTGCTAGGCTTGGAGAATACAGTATTAAGTAAGCTAAACGTGGTTCTTTCTTTTATAGAATTTAGAGCATAGTGGGTGATGACTGACAAAATATATTAATAAATAAATTCATAAATCAGTATGTAATTGAAATCTGTGATAAATATTTTTGAGTTTTGTTAGAGAAACTAATAAGGACAAATTAATTTGGATTAAAGATCAGCGAACACGTCTTTGAGGAAGAGACCTTTAGACCCAGGATTGAGATTGAGCAAGAGTTTGCCAGGCAAGGATGAAGAGAAGAGCGTCTCAGAGGTAGCAAAGAGTATTTGCAAACTCAAGAAGTAAGGAGAGACTGACAGAAGTAAATGTAAATAGAGGGTTAGAAAAGAGTGGAGTTAGAGAAGTGAGATTGGAGAGGTGGGTGGAAGCCAGGTCAGACAACATCTTATCTATAACAGTCATGTGGATTTTTTTTATGGCAATGGAAAGCCTCTGAGTGGTTGTAAGGGAGTGAATGACCAAGTCATATTTTTAAAAATGAATCCAACGCCAAGTCTATCTATGACGTCAGTATAACTCATGATGATATAAACTCTATCCATGATGACATAAACCCACAGATCCTTAGAATCTATAAGAAGTTTTAGGTATTGTTGAGCACTTGGGCTCTGACGTTGTATAGACTTGGGTTGGATTCCAGAAAACAAGCTCTGGAGCCTTAAGTAAGTTATTTAACATCTCTAACTTGTAATTGACTCATGTTTAAAGTAAAGATGATACCTACCTCCTAAGAATTTTGAGAAAATTAAAATAAATAATAAAGGTAAATCACCTGGTTTTTGGATGTGTCTGGAACATCGTAAGTTCTAACTAAATGTTATTTATATGATGATGATGATGACACTGATAGCAACAACAGTGACCCCAGGAAACTATGAAGAAGAAAGTGATTTGCCCAAGGTAATTTCCTTTTTCTTCATTGGCGAACATTCAATCAATCCATCAGTCTCCACTGGGACTCAGGGTCCAATATTTCAAGAGGACCCCTGTCTCAAAGAATTTTAAAAATATTATAAGGTCTTCCAATGTATTTTGTGTCCAAAAAGTGACATCAGGAAAAAGACACCAGATTTACTAGTTGAAACTTTCTCAGCAATGCCAACATCATTCTTACCTGGGAAGGTGGTCTCTGAGCCAAACAGTTCTGCATAGAACTTGGTACTTTTTATCTAGGAGGCACTTAGAAGCAGTTCTAAGACACTCATCCCATCTTCTATTGTGGCTAAGAGTTCAGGTCACCAGAACCTGATTGAGGTTAAGAACAATGGAGAAGCAATAGGCATAGAGTTTTGTCTACTTTGAGGGTCCTATCCAGCAGGCTAATACCCTGAAGCATCTTTCAGATTCTCAGGTGACTGCCTCTGCTAAGGTAAGGGTCTGCGCTCCAGGGGACCAATAAGGTCCTTTTTCCTCCTCCACAGCTTCTTGATGGCCATGATCACTTCCTTGTTTCTCAGGGTATAGATGGCAGGATTCAGCATGGGGGTGACAATTGTGTATAGCACAGACACTGCCTTGTCCATGGGGAATGTCCGAAAAGGCCTTGCATAGATGTAGATGCAGGGCACAAAGATTAAGGTCACCACAGCAATGTGAGAGGCACAGGTGGGCAGGGCCTTGCTGCGGCCCTCCCGTGAGTGGCTTCGGAGCATGACTAACAGTGCTGTGTAGGATCCCAGAAGCACCAGAAAACACATCAGGGTCACCAGGCCATTGTTAGACACCATTAAAAGCTCTAAGACAAAGGTATTTGTGCAAGCCAATTTGATCAGCTGAGGCACATCACAATAAAAGTTGTCCAGCTCGTCAGGCCCACAGAATGGCAGCTGGATAGTCAATGCAACCTGTACTATGGAGTGGATGAAGCCCCCTACCCAGGAGGCTGCCATGAGGAGTGCACAGACAGTCTGATTCATAATGAGTGTGTAGTGCAGGGGCTGGGAAATGGCAACGTAGCGGTCATACGCCATGACAGTCAGCAGGAAGATCTTGATGCCTCCAATGAAATGGAAGAAGAAGAGCTGAGTCAGGCATCCACCAAAGGAAATGGTAGGGTTGCCTGAGAGCAAGTCGAGCAGCATCCTAGGTGCCGTGATGGAAGAGTAGCAAAAGTCCAGGAAAGAAAGATTGCCCAAGAGAAAATACATGGTCGTGTGCAGGTGTGGGTCAGAGGTCACTATGACCACAATAAGAAGGTTTCCCACTACAGTCATAAAATACATAGCAGAGAAAACAGTGAAGAAAAAAACCCGAAGCTCCCAAACCCGAGAGAGCCCCAGCAGAACAAATCCTGTCACCTGGGAGTGATTTGCTGGATTCATCTGGTTGGTATGATCTTGTCAGTGAACCTGCTAAGAAAAAAGGACATATTATTCAAGGGATCTGCAAATTTCTCTAAAATAATTCCCTCTGCTTCCTCTGTGAAATTCTTCACTCTTTCATTTTCCATAAGGAGAATGTTGTAAATGGTTCTGCAGGACACCAAGCATTTGAACATCATGTATTGGTGATATCAAACTCCAAAGGCATAAAACTCCGGATAGCAGTCATACTATTTTTGGTTTACGAGAATCAAAAAGAATAAGTCCTCAAAAATTGAAAAATGGGATGTAGAAAAGAGAGTGTTAAACTGAAAATGAATTTCGATTCTTCCAGTAACTAGTTGTGTAAACAGAAACAATTATCTGCAGTTCTTTAAGCCTCACTTCCCTCCTCTATGATAGAAAATTAACCAAAATGTCCTCAAAGTTTCCTTTACTTTAATATTTGATACTACATATGGCCTTAATTTAGAAAACCTGATGCATCCCTCCAAGCCAGACATTCAGACGAAGCTTCCATGGGTTGACATATCTCTAATATTTATCCCAAAACAACAGAAAGTGCAAGTTGTACATTATAGTCCTGAATAAATATTCAGTTGCCTTCTGATATAGCTCTATCTTGGATATACATTTTCAGGCCTAGCAGGATACTGAAGCCACGGGTAAGGATGCAGAATAGAAATCACTGGGGCCGGGCGCAGTGGCTCACGCCTGTAATCCCAACACTTGGGACGGCCAAGGTGGGCGGATCACCTGAGGTCAGGAGTTCGAGACCAGCCTGGCCAACGTGGAAAAACCATGTCTCTACTAAAACTACAAAAATTACCTGGTGTGATGGCAGGCACCTGTAATCCCAGCTACTCAAAAACTCAAAAATTGAAAAATGGGATGAGCCGCAGGCCGAGGCAGGAGAATGACATGAACCGGGGAAGCGGAGGCTGCAGTGAGCTGAGATCGCGCCACTGCACTGCAGCCTGTGAGACGGAGTGAGACTCTGTTTTAAAAAAAAAAAAAAAAAAAAAAGGAAAGAAAAAGAAAAAGAAAAGAAAAGAAATCATTGCCCCCTGCACTTTAAAAGGGTAGTGAAGAACTACTAGTCTCTCTAAAATTAGATAAGAAAACATGTGATAGAAAAAGCTTCCTGTCTTGTGGCTCTGGGAAACACAGAGAAACTATAGTCCCCGGGGAAACACAGGAGAAGGCAACAAGAATATTAAACCACTTCCGAATCATTTGAATGTCAATATTAATTTCAGAGACATTACCCAAAGAATAATTTTTATTCATAGGGGAAGCAGCAAGAGGAAGCTGTAAATATTAATTAAAATTTTAAAACCACCATCTAAAAATGCAGAACTACCTAGACATTTGGAAACCTTCAAAATAAAAGGGGTGTTTTTATACACTTAAGTATTTTAAAACATACTCGGAAAGATGACTAAACAAACTCTAAAATAAAAGCCTGCATGTTCCTGAATAGAAATGTAAGTGTCATTTCAATTTAACTTAATATTAAGTATGGATTTCAATGATATTTTCTTTCCTTTGTCTATTCATTCAGCAAACATTTATTCAGCACCTTCTACTTACTAGGCACTGTGCTAAATACTAAGGAGTTAAAGAGTAAGCCACAACGATTTAATGCATCTGTAAGTGTGTAACACTCTGCATAGGAGTGTTCCAACACCTGCCCACCTATTAGGTTTCATCAAACCATATTGATATGGTTTGGCTCTGTGTCCCCACCCAAATCTCTTCTCGAATTGTAATCCCCACATGTCAAGTGAGGGACCTGGTGGGAGGTGATTGGATCATGGAGATGGTTTCCCTGTGCTGTTCTCATGATAGTGAAGGAGTTCTCACAAGATCTAATGGTTTAAAAGTGGCAGTTCCTCTGCTCTCTTTCTCTCACCTGCCACCATGTAAGATATGCCTTGCTTCCCCTTTGCCTTCCACCATGATTGTAAGTTTCCTGAGACCTCCTCAGCCATTTGGACCTGTGAGTCAATTGAATCTCTTTTTTTAAATAAATTACTCAGTCTCAGGTAGTATCTTTATAGCAGTGTGAGAGTGGACTAATACACATATGTAGCCTCTTTCACACATAAACTATGATCTAGAGCACATCAAACTACTTGAAGTTCCCAGAACTTACGCTTAACCCATGCTTCCTTGATTTCCCTTATTCATCTCTATGTATTTGTTTTGCTTTAGTTTTAATAACATTAAAACTAAATTTGTGTCTCTAAAATACACAAATAATTTGGAATTTTCAGATTCAATTCCAACATGTAAGACTTTGAAAGTCAATACTCCTACCCTTAAAACAAGAAAAAGCTGAATAAACTGAAAGTCAATGGCTTTTCTTAGACCAAGCAGAGACATGAGGTCACAGGGCAAATGAACACCTGAAAATCTAGAGAGAAATCTAACAAAATACGTACAAAATGTACATGAGAAAAACTACAACACTCTGATAAAAGAAATTTAAAAACTAAATAATAGGAGAGATATTTCAAGTTTATGCATAAGATGCTTCAATATTATCAAGGTGTCAGTTCTTCCCAACTTGATCTATAGATTCAATGCAATATCAATAAAAATCTCAGAATGTTATTTTGTGAATAGCAACAAACTGATTCTAAAGTTTATATGAAGAGGCAAATCATGTAGAATAACCAACACAATATTGAAGGAGAAGAATAAAGTTGGAGGACAAACTTCACTAGACTTCAAGACTTATAAAGCTATAGTAATCAAGACACTGTGTTATTGACAACAGGCTAGACACATAGGTCAGTTAAACAGAAGAGAGAGCTCAGAAATAAATCAACAGAAATATAGTCAACTGATCTTTGACAAAGAATCAAAGGCAATACAATGAAATAAAGATAGCCTTTTCAACAAATGGTGCTAGAACTGGTCATCCACCTGCAAAAAAAAAAAAAAAAAAAAATCTAGACACAGACCTTACACCTCACAGAATGAATCAGATAGTTGGAGATTTCAACACTAGTCTGTCATTGATTAATAGATCAAGAAAACAGAAAATCATAAGAATATTGTGAACCTGTACAGCACAATCAATCAACTGGTTCTGGTTGGCATTTATACCATATGCCATTGAACAACAGCAGAATACACATTCTTCTCAAGCTCACATGGAATGTTCTCCATGATAGACTACATCATAGACCTGAAAATACACCTTAACAAACTGAAAAGAATAGAAATCATACAATGTATGTCTTCAGACTACAATGGAATTAAACTAGTAATCAATGTGATAAAGATAGCTGAGGCCAGGTACAGTGGCTCACACCTGTAATCTCAAAACTTTGAGAGGCCGAGGTGGGAGAATCACTTGAGTCCAGTACTTCTAGATCAGCCTGGGCAACATAGGGAGCCTCCATCTCTATGGACAATAAAAAATTAGCCAGGCATGGTGGAGCACGCCTGTGGTCCCACTTTCTTGGGAGACTGAACTGGGAAGATTGCTTGAGCCCAGGAGGTTGAGACTGCAGCAAGTTATGATTGTGCCACTGCACTTCAGCCTGGGTGAGAGAGCAAGACCTTGTCTCAAAAAAAAAAAGGGGGGAAAATGCCAAATATTTGAAAATTAAAAGAAGACATCTTTAAATGACACATGGCTTGAAGGAGAAATCACAGAACAAATGAAATGTTTTAATATAAGTAATACATTTAAACGGAAATACAGCATATCAAATTTGGTGTCATACAGCAAAAACAATGCTTAGAGGGAAATGTAAGGCATTAAATACATATATTAGAAAAGAAGAAATATTTGAATTACTAACCTAAGTTTCCACCTTAGAAAAGTAGAGAAATAATCAAAACTTAATCCTAAAGAACCAGAAGAAAAGAAATAAGAAAGATTATAGCATAAATCAATGAAATTAAAATTAAGAAATCAATACAGAAAAATCAATGAAACTAAAATCTCATTCTTTAAAAAGGTCAGTAATGGATCAAACCGTAGCCAAGATAGCAAAAAAAGAAAATTGATACGACACAAATTGCCAACATCAGATGAAGGGGGGGTTATCATTGCCAATCTCATGGAAATTAAAAGGATAATAAAGTAATACTGAGAACAAATTTATACCCACAAATTTGATGACTTATATGAAATAAACCAATTCCTTAAAAGACCAAAACTTACCCAAGGATAAATGAACAATCTGAACAGATCTATATCTATTTTAAAAAAGAAATCAGTTATTATATAACTTCCAAAAAAAAAAAAAAAAAAGATTGCAGCCCAGAGGCTTTTACTAGTAAAAGCCTATGGGAGGCTGAGAAAGGCGGATCACTTAAGGTCAGGAATTTGAGACCAGCCTGGCCAACACGGCGAAACCCCGTCTCTACCAAAATATACAAAAATTAGCCAGGTGTGGTGGTGAGTGCCTGTATTCCCAGCGACTCAGGAGACTGAAGCAGGAGAATCACTTGAACCCAGGAGATGGAGGCTGCAGTGAGCTGAGATTGCACCACTGCACTCCAGCCTGGGTGACAGAGAGAGACTGTCTCAAAAAAAAAAAAAAAAATCACATATTGATAAAAGTTTGGAACACTTGGATGAAAGTAAATATTCTCATGATTTTCAGAGGCTAAAAATACAGATGTCCAAAAACGAAATAAGAATTAGAAAGGCTTTGAACTTCTTAACAGCAGCACTGGAAGGTAGAGCAATGGAGAAATACCTTCAACATTTTAATAGAAAATGACTTTCTTCCTCAAATTCAAGAATTGGCCAAAATATTATTTGAAGGGGAAAGTAGAAAAAAAGACATTTCAGCCACTCAAGTCCTCAGAACAATTTCCAGAAACCTACTAAAGATGTGTTCTTGCAAAATAGAGCAAGCCAGGATAAAAGAAAATGTAAGCCAGCTGCAGTGGGTGCACACCTATAACCCCAGCTACTTAGGAGGCTGAGGTAGAAGGATTGCACAAGCCCAGGAGTTCCAGACCAGCCTGGTCAACACAACGAGACTCTGTCTCATACAAAAAAAGAAAGAAAAGGCTGGGCACGGTGGCTAATGTCAGCACTTTGGGAGGCTAAAGCAGGCAGATCACGAGGTCAGGAGTTCGAGACAAGCCTGGCCAACGTGATGAAACCCCCTCTCTACTAAAAACACAAAAATTAGCTGGGCATGGTGGCGCATGCCTGTAATCCCAGCTACTCAGGAGGCTGAGGCAGGACAATCGCTTTAACCTGGGAGGCAGAGGTTTCAGTGATCTGAGATCAGGCCACTGCACTCCAGCCTGGATGAGAGAGTGAGACTCCATCTCAAAAAAAAAAAAAGAAAGAGAGAAAGAAGAAAGAGAGAGAGAGAGAGAGAGAAAAAAAAAAAGAAAGAAAGAAAGAAGAAAGAGAGAGAGAGAAAGAAAGAAAGAAAGAAAGAAAGAAAGAAAGAAAGAAAGAAAGAAAGAAAGAAAGAAAGAAAGAAAGGAAGGAAGGAAGGAAGGAAGGAAGGAAGGAAGGATATATATATGTGTGTGTGTGTGTGTATATATATATATAGTATACAAGAAAGTGACTGTATCTCAAGGATATCCACTATGTAGGCCTAGAGGACCTAGAAATGCACCTGGGGTGTTGCTCAAAATGACTCACCGTTAAAAGTAATAGGTAAGTGAAGCGATGGATATATTAATTAGCTTGATTTACTCATTCTGCATTGTATACATATATCAGAACATTGCATCGTATCTCATACATATATACAATTATAATTTATCAAGTAAAACCAATATTTATTTTTAAAAGTAGACCCCAAAAGTCCAGTAAACAGAGGAGTCCATTGTACTTCCAAATGCGGCATGTAAGACTCATCCAAAATCTAGGCTTGTCCTGGAAAAGGTAGAGCCTCATCAGAAAATCTACATTCTCAGTATTCTCAAAAGTGCCAAACGTGGAAACAAAATTGAGATATATGGTTGTTTGTGTAAGCATATTTGACAACCAAAGGCTCCTAGACTGCATCAATAGTATTAAAAGAAAATTGCTTGTTAAAACAAGGGAATTGTGAAAGGAACATAATTATAAAATTAATTGACATACAACTGTATTTGGACCTTTTAACAAACAGAAAAAGGTCTAGAGAACTCTACCAAGAGCTTTTTTTCTGATAAGCCAAACTATAAAGGTCATACTCAGACTGCAGTCTTTTCCTCTGTATTCTCCCGTTGTGGCGGTGGGATTGTGGTTCCAGAAGTGACTACCAATGGTTAACAGCAGTTTCAGTGAAGCAGTGGTTAAAAGAGAACAATTCCATCTCTTCCTCACACTAAGCAAAATGCACCTGAGTAATGAACTATAAAAATCATTCCTGAAAATAGACTCTTTACCACATTTCTACAGCCTCTGCTGGAATATAAAAACCACTCATATTTCACCAACAGAAATATTTTTCTCAGGTTACGTTCCATAATACATATAGCATAATGAGTCTGTCAAATGTCAGTGTTCAAAAAACTACTTTTATTCATAAAATTTCTAGAAACTCTTCAAATGATAGTGTATACAATCAACATACTGTTTCTTGATAGCCAATTATGCTGAAATTCCTTTTCAGCAAGTAAGGCAGGTTGCTTAAGCATGTGGATATCTTCTGACCTCAAGGGACACTGGAAAACTGACTCCACCCACAGCTGACTTTATCATGAACAATAAAGCAAGATGTTTTTAAAAAATTGTATCACTTTCAGTAAGTTGTATTTCTCAAGGAATTTGCCCATGTCATCTAAATTGTCAAACCTGTTAGCATAAAGTGGTACATGATACTGTCATTCTTCATTTAATCTTTGTAGCATTCTGGTTGTTGAGCCAGAATATTAAAGAAAAATGAGTGAACCCATCTGTTAAGGTTAATATTTCTCTTACTTGATAAATATAATTAGCTGTCTTGGAGAATCAAGTTTCCCATAACATAAATATTCATCTATTTAAATAAAAATGGTGAACCAAAATTGAATACAAATTCAATAAATGAAAGGCTAGGAAAATATTAACCAGGAAAATGGTTAGAGAAGAAGCAACTGGAATAATAACATGAAGTAGGATTAATTATATATATTTTATTAACAGGTATTGAGAAAAGATATCATCTTACAAAAAGATGTAGCAGTCTTGGAGAGTTATGAATCTAACAGTGTAGCTTCAAGCTATATAAAGAAAAGTGCATTTGAATTATAAGAAAAAAATAAATAAGTCCAGATGTCAAAATCTACTATATTATATAAACAAAAAATCAGTGAGTGTATACAGAATTTAAATAACACTGTTGACCAGCCTGAACTAATAAATCCATAAAACAATGAGCTCCCCAAAACAGAAAGTGATATTGTTTTCAAATACTCGTGTGTCTTTCCCCCAAAATGCCACGTAGTGTGTAACAAAAAATTTGAATAAATTCCAAATGGCAGAGTATATGCTATACCATTACAGATTGGTAGTGAAAAATTAGTTAAAGTGAATCCACTAAGAAATTTTAAAATGTATTTTCACTAACTCTTCAGTTTAAAAAATTCAAATAAAATTCAAATGTAAAGTTAAAATATAGTTAGTTAGAAACCACATATCAAAATTTGCAGGCCAGGTGTGGTGGCTCATGCCTATAATTCCAACACTTTGAGAGGCTAAGGCAGGAGCCTAGGAGTTCAAGACCAGCCTGAGCAACATGGTGAGATTCTGTTTCTACAAAAAGTTTAAAAATTAGCCAGGCTTGGTGGCGTGCACCTGCAGTTCTATCTACTCAGAACTGGCAGGAGGATCGCTTGAGCCCAGGAGTTTGAGGCTACAAAGAGAGATTGCACCACTGCACTCAAGCCTGGGTGACAGAGTGAGACCTGTCTAAAAAAACAAAACAAAACAAAAATTCTGCAGACAGAAGACAA
Organism: Theropithecus gelada; assembly: GCF_003255815.1. Taxonomy (NCBI): domain Eukaryota; kingdom Metazoa; phylum Chordata; class Mammalia; order Primates; family Cercopithecidae; genus Theropithecus; species Theropithecus gelada. The sequence continues at coordinate 115,304,825 of NC_037682.1, read as the reverse complement.
AGGAGTAAGAAGAGAATGATAATCACCATTTAATGTATTTGTAAATAAAAAGAAGAAAAATATGTAAATTAAGAGTCTCACAAAAGACCCTATAAAAAGGAAAAATATAAAGAGACAACAGTAGAATACCTCTCCCACCCCAGCAGCACTCCAAAAAAAAACAAAAACTGTGAATATAATTAAACAAAAAAACTCTTTGAATAAAACAATAAATAACCTGGAGACTAATATGTGGCAAGTTGGAACAAGACAGAAAAGGAAACACATGCACATTCAGTAGGAACTATCCGGAGAACAAACTATAATAGAAAAATGGCAGTCTCTGCAATAAAGAGTGTTGGGAAAATGGATATCCACATGCAAAAGAATGAAATTGAACCCTCATCTCACACCATCCACAAAAATCAACCCAAAATAGATTTACCACTTAAACATGAGACCAGATACTCTAAAATGACTGAAAGAAAAGATAGGGAGAAAACTACATGACATTGGTCTGGCCAATGATTTCTTGAAACTGACCCCAAAAGCTCAGGCAACAAAAGCAAAAATAGACAGATTGTATTACATCAAACACAAAAGCTTCTGCGTAGCAAAGGAAACAACAGAGTGAAGAGACAACCTACGGACTGGGAGAAAATATCAGCGAGCCAAGCATCTGGTAAGGAATTAGTATCTAAAATATAAAAGGAATTCAAACAACTCAATAGCAAGAAAACAAATAACCTGATTTCAAAAATGAGCAAAGGACCTGAATAGACATTTTTCAAAAGAAGACATGGCCAACAAATGGCCAACAGATACATGAAAAAATGCCCAACATCACTAATCATCAGATTAAAACCACATGCAAATTAAAACCACAATGAGACATCACCTACACTTGTCAGAACGGCTATTATCAAAAAGACAAAGATAACCAGGGCTGTGAGGATATGGAGAAAAGGGAGCCCTTGTATGCTATTGGTAGGAATGTAGTAGATCCATTATGGAAAACAGTATGGAAGTTCCCCAAAATATTAAAAATAAAAATATCATATGATCCAGCAATTCCACTTCTGGATATATATCTGAAGGATTTCAAATCGGTATGTCAGATACCTGTGCTCTCATGATCAGTGCAGCACTATTCACAATAGCCAAGATTTGGAAGCAAGTTAAGTGTTTATCAATGGAGGAATGGATAAAGAAAATGTGATATACATTAGCAATGGGATACTATTCAGCCTTTAAAAAGAAAATTCTATCATTTGCAAAAAAAAAAAAAAAAGATGAATCTGGACATTATATTAAATGAAATAAGTTAGGCACACAGACAAATACTGCATGTTCCCACTTACATGTGGAATCTAAAACAATCAAACTCATAGCAGCAGAGAGTAGAAAAATAGTTAACAGAGGTAAGGGGAGGGGTAAATGGGAAGATGCTGGTGAAAGGATACAAAGTTTCAGTTAGGATAAATAAATTTTGTTAGATCTATTGTACAGCATAGTGACTATAGTTAACAATAATGTATTATATATTAATATATATCCTATCACTTTGTATGCTATAATTATGTACAATGATAATTCATTGCTTTAAAATAGTTTTTTCATTAAATTAAATTTAAAAATCACTTTTTTAAGTTGCACTGGCCATATTTCAAGTGCTTTCAATAGCCCTGTGTGGTTAACGACTACTGTGTTGGATAGCACACATGTAGAATATTCCCATCATCATAGAAAGTTCTTCTGAACGCTGAGAAAAATCAAGCTCCATTTTAATAATCTGCAAGTTTAGCTGTGTTAACAATGAGTTGATGCTACTTCAGATGCTTTATCAATGCCTCACTTACACTAAACAGTTATTTGGAAAATCGTAATATGGTCAGGAGCTTCAATTATCTTTGCCTATTGTGAAATATTTTGTAAGATCAGACACAAAACCTGGAAATATTAGACACGACGTCCTGACTAGACCACCAGAGAATGCACTAATTTGGACTTGTGCTCCTTTGAACAGTCTCACAAAACCTATTCTTATAAAAACTACATTAGAAAACCTGGATTGTACTTCAGCCTTTGCACTAAAATATATATGGCCATGGGAATTCACTTAGTATCTCTCAAATTTAGTTTTCCTGTCTGTAAAATGAAAATGATAAAATGTACCCAATTTTCCTCAGAGATATTTTTAGTATCAAATAATTCAAGATCTGTTAATATATCAGGCTTGACATTTGGTTAGCCTCTGTCCAGATTTAAGCAGACTCTCTGTTACAGGTGAGACTAAAGGAGGAAAGTTTACTCCAGCGAATCACACCTGAATCTTTCCATGGATATGATGGAGACTTCTAGAAACACAAATATATATTTTTTTATTTTTAACTGACATACTGTTTTTTCTTCAACATACCTATGCGCAATTCTGTACATACATGTGCGAATTTTCTATTCCATCCAATTCAGTGATCATTTATTCTCAATATTTTGTGTAAAGCAGAGAATACCAGCAACCAAAAGAATTGATGAATAAGTTATTTAAGATCTCTACCCTCCTAAATCTTGGATATAAAGGTAAAGAAATAATCACTTTGATAAATTAATAAAATAAAAATTAAGGATAATTTAAAAGACAAGAAATGTCTCTAACAGAAAAAATACATAGTGTTGCTGAAAGGAAGAAACCCCTTCTTGGAGATGTGAGGATGGTGAGACCGTGGGGGTAGGAGTATGTGTCCTTCATCTAAGGATCTCTATACCGGGCACCTAGGAGGCGCTCAATTTGCTAACTCTATGGAAGTGAGCTTTCAGAAAGAGGGTAGCATATGCTTTGAGGCCCAGAGCCATCTGTACAGACCCCGACTTTGCCGCCCATTAACTGTGAACTCCTGGGCAAAGTCTCTAATTGTTCTGAATTGAATCTGTATGTCGTAGGTAATGACTCCTCCGTTGCAATTTTACAAACTGTAAAATGAGAATAACATGTACTCTGTAGGGTTGGTTTAAGCATAAAATCAGCTGATGTATAAAAAGTTTTTAGCCTGGTGCCTAGAAGATGCCAGGTAGCAGTATCTTGAATATACATATAATGGTGGCTGTATCTTGAAATTTGGAAAGGATTTTTAACTGTCAGAAATGAGGGTGGGACAGAGATGATACATTTCAGAAAGAAGGAACAGACAAAATATTCTGAGAATATATCTGAGTCACATCAAAATGTCCAGTTTGAAATAGAAATTGTGATAAGAGATAATACTGGAAAAGTAAACAGATGGCAGATTGTGGCCTCAACTTTAAATGTCAGATTAAAGAGTTTCTATTTTAGGAAAGGTTTATGATCAGGGAAATGAAGAAATTACACACAGACTTTACAGTCCCCCAGCAGTGGCATTTGAACATTCAATTTGAGTAATAATTTAAAATTTGGAAATCGTCCTTTACCTAGTAGAATTACAGATGCTTAAATCTTTTGTTTAATTATTCTATTTAAAGAGGAAACCCTTAGTCTAATTTTAAATCTTCTTCTTCATCCTAAAAGTGGAGAGACCATATTAGGGAAAAAAGAGGGTATTAGACTCTATTATAATAAAGTCAAGGCGCAGAGAAGTGAAACAGCACACTAAGCTCACAAGGTCAGTTAGTGGCATGGCCAGGACTAAACTCCACACTGAATTTTTCAGTGGATAATTTCAGGCTTGAACACCTCCAACTGAATGAGAAAAAGTTTAAAAATACATGAAATAGCTGTGGTTCACTCACCTGCAGCTTCCTATTTAAGATATCCTTATAGTAATCATAGATATATAAATTCAAATCAAAATGCATTCTAAGACTGCAAAGATTTCATCAGGCCCATAAGACAGCCTTGGAGAATTGAAGTTGGCAAGTTCTGGTGAGAAAGGATTTATTGATAGAGTAGGAGGAAAATGCCAGGGCCCGGGCAGCTGAACCTCTGGTGCTTTCCAAAGTCAAGAGTCGCCGGGGACCACACCCAGCATCAAGGCCTTGAAAGGGCAGTCACCAAAGTAAGACATCTCGGTAGGATAAATTAAATGCTCCCTCATCACCACGTCGTAGTTTCATAATTCAAACATTACATTTGAAATCATTTGTCTCTAAAATTCTTTTTTCTTGTCTTTCTCTTGTACAATATTTTATAAAAACATATTTTATATTTTATAATCCTAAGATACAGATAAAACTTTAAATGTAAAAAGATTCTCTGAAAAAGTAAAAGTCCAGCCAACCACTTCAAACCTATGCCTAGATTTGACTTTAGTCTACTAATTTGGCTAGCAATTTTACTCTACTAATTGCTAATTACTAATTGCTTTTTGCACAACTATTGTTGTTAAATATTTAAAAAGTCATTTAAATAGTGAATAATATTTAACACATATTAATAAGGTAAACTATATGCTGCACAAAATACTCAAATTTGCTGATGTCTTAGAAAGATCCCTCAGAGACATGTAAATTCTACTAAATAGTTTGTATAGACTGATTTTGAGAAAATACATAGAGTCGAGGTATATGTGAGATATCCAATCCCATCAGTCTTTGCACCAATAAATATTATCAATTTCTACTTCATTTTCAATTGAGTTTTCTAAAAAATCTTTTTTTCATATGCATTTTAATCATTAAGGATAAGCAATTCTTTGCCTTTTAAAAATTCTTCCGTGACTTTCATGTTGATGTTAATGTCTTTTCCATTCTTTGCCCAGATTTCCCATACAACATTTACTTTCGTAGCATTTGTCTAAATTATGAGTTATTTATTAAGGATATAGCTCTATTTGCACATACAAAAACACAACACATATAACATGTATATAAGTATGTGTATGTATATATAAATAGATAAATGTGCATTTGAATATAATATGTGTTGATATGTATATTTATAATTTATATACATTATGTTCTTAACTGTTAGCAGTCAAAAATCACTTCTTTGTCTTTTAAATATTATTCTATTGTTTGTTTTTTCTGTTTAAAAAGACTTCGCCCATCCCAATGTTCATCCTATATCACCTGGAATGAATTGCTTTATTCAAAATTTTTCCTTTGTTTTTAAATTTTCTATTTAAATCTATAGAGTCCAGGATTTTCTTAAGTGAAGAGCTAAAGTTTTCTTCCAAAAAAAATTAAAAAAGCTATATTTTGGGAGGTCAAGGTGGGAGAAGTGCTTGAGGCCAGGAGTTCAAGACAAGTCTGGGCAACTTACTGAGACTCCATTTCTTTTTAAAAAAAAATTAAATTTTCAAACTCTGTTTTTAGTGTAAATTAGCACTTTGCCTTTGGTTTGTAATTTTAAAAAATAATATACTAAGTTTTTCTATATATATATAAAAAACTTCGTTTTAAGAGTTTTGATTCAATTCCATTGAAGATTCTGTCAGTTCTCCTACCAGTATGACTAAGCTCTACTTGTTTTTAAAATAGTACACTTACATAGGTTTCACCAGTTCAAAATTAGCTGTAAATCCAGAAAATACTAGATAACAATGGTGATAGCAAACATTATTGTCTTGAGTCTCTCGTTTTAATATTAAATATGGCTTTTTTCTTTGTTGAGGTAAGATCATTTTATTATTAGATGATTAAAGCTATTGAAAGGTTTTTTGGTGGTTATTGCTTTGTTCCAAATCAGAACTTGGAAGAACACAAGGCAGTTATTAAGATTATCAACATTTTCTAACTCAGGAATGGAAAATAAAACATTGTATGTTCTCATTCACAAGTGAGAGCTAAGCTATGAGGATGTAAAGGCATAAGAATGATACAATAGACTTTGGACACTGAGTGGGAAAGGGTGGAAGGGCCTGAGGAATAAAAGATGACAAATTGGGTTCCGTGTATACTGCTTGGGTGATGGGTGCACCAAAATCTCACTAAAGAGCTTACTCATGCAACCAAATGCCACCTATTCCCCCAAAAATTTATGGAAATAAGAAAGATATTAAGATTATCAATATTTTCTAATAGAATCAATTTATATGAAATAAATTTGATAGATTGCTTAATTACACAAATTCTAGACTTTCTGGATGACGTTTTAATGTACCATTGCTTTGGTTTGTTAGTGACGGTTTTAGGACGTTTACATCTATATTGGTGAAATCAGTCTTCAGACTTCACTTTTCAAGAAATCTGGATAGGTTTTGGAATTAGAATTATACCTACTAAACAGGAGGTCCTCTCAAGATTTTCTATATCCAGAAAATTTACTTCTTGATGCTTTTTACAGAATTCACCAGTGACATAGGCTTGGATCCTCTTTTGGAAACAATTTCTTTCAAAGTTTTTATTTGTGCTTTAAATACCTTTTTGACTCAATACAAATTTTCTCTTAAAGTTGCTCCATTTTAGTAAGACTTTCAAGTCATTGTAGAGAAGTAATACATAGATTTTTAATAATTTTAAAGCTTTTATCATACGCCATTTCCTGCTTTGCAAACATATTTTTTACATAAATGATCAATTTTGTCAAATGAAAAGATCAATTGGTTGTGAGCTCTGAGAAGCTTTTACCTTACAGCTTCCCAGCTGTTATTTGCTAGGCCTTGTGGGGTTCTACCCTGAACATTGGTGTTCAGTCAAACACTTAAGGTAACTTCCTATGAGAATTTATAGAGTTCTTCCTCTATATAATGGCCCTCCTCTCTGAAGATGTGTATCAAATAGTCTAAGTGACTTCACCTCCCCAAACTCTCCTCAACACAGTAAGACTACTGTGCTCTGTTAAGGATTCCCTTCTCTGAGTTATAGTCTAGAAAGTGCCAATAGGGAGAAAAATCAACGTGATTATAAGACTCACCTCAGCTATTTCTCTTCTATCAGGGATCATACTCTGCCTACCTATTGCCAATGTGTCCAAGCAGTGTTTTTTAAATATATATTTTTTTTGTTTCTGGTTGTTTATGGCAGGAACTTAACCTGATCTCAGTTATTCTTCATGCCCAATGTGGAAGTTTCTCGTTTATTTGAGTTTTTGTTAATTCTAAGAATTCTTTTTTGACTCTGGCTATTTAGAAGACTTTTTAAAAATTTATGTATAAATATATTGGTGTGTTTAAACTGCACATATTAATTTCAAATTTTATTATGCTGTGGTTAAAGGCATTTCTGTTGTTTTGAATTTGTTGACTTTTTCCCCAGAGATTTATATACTGACTTCTTACAAAGCATGGATAGAAACAAAGAGGTTTTCTCTGGAGAGCATAAGTTTTAATAAATATATATTAATTATATTTTAAAATTATATTAGTTGTACTTTTGGGGAAAAAATGGCTGCCATCCTGACACTCTTATTTCCCCAGCAGTTGTTTCTAAATGCCCCCTAATTTTTTTAAATGTTTTAATATTTCTTGTGGTAAATAGTAGGCATATATACTTAAGACATACATGAGATATTTTGGTACAGGCACACAATACATAATAATTACATTATGGAAAATTTGGCATCCATCCCCTCAAGCATTTATCCTTTTTCTTACAAATGATTCAATTATACTCCTTAATTATTTAAAAATGTAAAAGTAAATTATTATTTTCTATAGTCCTTCTGTTGTGCTATCAAATACTAGGAATTATTCATTCTTTCTAATTTATTTTTTTACCCATTAGTCATCCCTAACTCCCTCTCATCTACCCAGTGAGCTTCTCAGACTCTGGTAGTTACTCTTCTGTGCTCTATCTCCATGAGTTCGATTGTTTTAACTTTCTTTTTTTTTTTTTTTTTTTTTTTTTTTTTTTTTTGAGACGGAGTCTGGCTCTGTCGCCCAGGCTGGAGTGCAGTGGCCAGATCTCAGCTCACTGCAAGCTCCGCTTCCCGGGTTCCCGCCATTCTCCTGCCTCAGCCTCCCGAGTAGCTGGGACCACAGGCGCCGCCACCTCGCCCGGCTAATTTTTTGTGTTTTTAGTAGAGACGGGGTTTCGCCGTGTTAGCCAGGATGGTCTCGATCTCCTGACCTTGTGATCCGCCCGTCTCGGCCTCCCAAAGTGCTGGGATTACAGGCTTGAGCCACCGCGCCCGGCCTGTTTTAACTTTCAGTTCCCACAAATAAGTGAGAACATGCAATGTTTTGTCTTTCTGTGCCTGACTTATTTTATGCAACATAATGATCTCCAGTTCCATCCATGTCATTGCAAATGACAGAATCTCATTCTTTGTTATGGTTTAATAGTTCTTTATTGTTTATAGGTACCACATTTTCTTTTTCCACTCATCTGTTGATGGACACTTAGGTGGCTATTATGAACAGTCCTGCAATAAACACGGGAGTACAAATTGCTCTTTGATATACTGATTTTCTTTCTTTTGTGTATATGCCCAGCAGTGGGATTGCTGAATCTTATGGTAGCTCTATTTTTAGTTTTGTGAGAAACTTTTAAGCTGTTTGCCATAGTGGTCGTAGCAGTTTACATTCCCATCAAAAGTGTAAGGGGGTTCTCTTTGCTCCATGCCCTCATCAGCATTTGTTATTGCTGGAATTTTGGAGAAAAGTCATTTTAACTGGGATGAGATGACATCTCACTGTAGTTCTGCTTGCATTTCTCTGATGATCAATGATGTTGAGCACTTTTTCATATGCCTGTTTGCCGTTTGCATGTCTTCTTTTGAGAAATGTCTATTAAAATATTTTGCCTAGTTTTAATCAGATTATTAGGTTTTATTCCTATAGAGTTGTTTTGAGCTATTTTGGTTATTAATCCCTTGTCAGATGGGTAGTTCGCAAATATTTTCTCCCATTCTGTGGGTTGTCTTGCCACTTTGTTGATTGCATTCTTTGTTGTACGGACGCTGTTTAACTTGATGTGATCCCATTTGCCCGTTTTTGCTTTGGGTGCAGTGCTTATGGGGTATTTCTCAATAAATTATTGCTTAGACCAATGTCCTGGAGTGTTTCCCCAATGTTTTCTTGTAGTAGTTTCATCGTTTGACGTTTTAGATTTAAGTATTTAATCCATTTGTATTTGATTTTTGTATAAGGCTAGAGACAGGGGTCAAGTTTATTCTCCTGCATATGGATATCCAGTTTTTCCAGCACCATTTATTTTAAAGACTGGTTTTTTCCCCCAGTGTATATTCTTGGTACCTTTGTAGAAAGTGACTATAGATGTGTGGATTTATTTCTGGGTTCTCTATTCTGTTGCATTGGTCTATATGTCTGTTTTTATGCCAGTATCATGCTGTCTTGGTTACTGTAGCTCTATAGTATAATTTAAAGTCAGGTAATGTTATTTCTCCAGTTTTATTCTTTTTGCTCAGAATAGCTTTGGCTATTCTGGGTGTTTTGTGGTGTAAGAATTGTTTTTGCTATTTCTGTGAATAATGTCATTGGTATTTTGATAGGGATTATACTGAATCTGTAGATTGCTTTGGGGAGTACAGACATTTTAACAATATTTAACAATATTGATTTTTCCAATCTATGAACATAAAATATCTTTCCATTTTTTGTGTCCTCTTCAATTTCTTTCATCAGCATTCTCTAGTTTTGATTGCAGAGATCGTTCGCTTCTTTGGTTAATTACTCAGTATTTAATTTTATTTGTTGCTGTTGTAAATGGGATTACTTTTTAAATTTTTTTTCAGATTGTTCATTGTTGACATATAGAAATGCTACTGATTTTTTATGTTGATTTTGTATCCTACAACTTTACTGAATTTATCAGTTCTAATAGTTTTTTGGTGGAGTCTTCAGGTTTTTCCAAATATTAGATTATTATCATCTGCAAACAAGGTTAATTTGACTTCTTCCTTTCCAATTTGAATGTCCTTTATTTCTTTTTCTTTTCTGATTCCTCTAGCTGAGACTCCCAGTACTATGTTGAAAAACAGTGGTGAAAGTGGGCATCTTTATCATGTTCCAGATCTTAAAGGAAGGGCTTTCAGCTTTTGTCCATTTACTGTGGATTTGTCATATATGGTTTTTATTATGTTGCTGTATGTTCCCTCTATATTCAGTTTTTGAGGGTTTTTATCCTGAAAGGATGGTTGGATTTTATCAAATACTTTTTGGGCATCAATTGATATGATCATATGGTTTTTATCCTCCATTCTGATGATATGATGTATACATATTGATTTATTCATGTATGTTGAACCATCCTTGCATCCCTGGGATAAATCCCACTTGGTCATGATGGATAATCTTTTTAATGTATTCTTGAATTTGGTTTGCAAGTATTTTGTTAAGGTTTTTTGCATCAATATTCATCAGAGACATTGGCCTGTAGTTTCTTTTTTTCTTTTCTTTTTTTTTCTTTTTTATTTTTTGATGTGTCTTTGTCTGGTTTTGGTACCTTGGTAATACTGGCCTCATAGAATGAGTTTGGAAGTATTCCCTCCTCCTGTATTTTTCAGAACAGTTTGAGTAGGGTTAGTATTAGTTCTTCTTTAAATATTTAGTAGAATTCAGCCATGAAGCTATTGGATCCCAAGCTTTTCTTTACTGGGAGACTATTTATTATGGCTTTGATCTCACAACTTGTTATTGGTCTGGTCAGGTTTTGCATTTTTTCTTAGTTTAATCTTGGTAGGTTGTATTTGTTTAGGAATGTATATATTTATTCTGGATTTTCTGATTTATTGGCATATAGTTGCTCATATTAGTCACTAATGATCCTTTGAATTTCTGCAGTATCAGTCATAACATCTCCTTCTTCATCTCTGATTTTATTTATTTGGGTCTTCTTTTTTTCTTAGTTAGTCTGGCTAAAAGTTTGTCAGTTTTGTTTAGCTTTTCAAAAACCAACTTTTTATTTTTATTTTTGTATTTTTTGTTCATTTTAAATTCATTTATTTCTTATCTGACCTTTATTATTCATTTTCTTCTACTAATTTTTTCATTTGGTTTGGTCTTAGTTTTATAATTCTTTAAGATGCATCATTACATTATTTACTTGAAGTTTCTCCTCTTTTCTGATGTCACTACTTATAGCTATAAATTTTTCTCTGAGTACTGCTTTTGCTGTAGCCCATAGGTTTTTCTATGTTGTGTTTCCATTATTTGTTTCAAGAAATTTTTTCAATTTCCTTCCTAATTTCTTCATTGACCCACTGGTCATTTAGGAGCATATTGTTTAATTTCTTTGTGTTTGTGTTGTTTCCAAAATTCTTCTCATTACTGATTTGTAGTTTTATTCCATTGTGGTTAGAGAAGATACTTGATATTATTTTAAATTTTTTGAATCATTTAAGACTTGTTTTATGGTCTAACATATGGTCCATTTTTTAGAAGGATCCATGTGCTGAGGAGAAAAATGTGTATTCTATAGCCACTGGATGAAATGTCCTGTAAATATCTATTAGGTCAATTTGTTCTATAGTGCAGATAAAGTCTGAAGTTTCCTTGTCGATTTTCTGTGTAGGCGATCTGCCCAATGTTGACAGTGGGGTGTAGAAGTCACAAGTTGTTATTGTATTGAGATCTAGCTCTCTCTGTTGCTTTAATAATATTTGCTTTATATATCTGTGTGCTCCAGTGTTGGGTGTGTATGTATTTATAATTTTTATATCCTATTGTTGAATTGACCCCTGTATCATTATATAATGACCTTCCTTGTCTCTTCCTACAGTTTTTTTTTCTTGAAATCTATTCTGTCTGATATAAGTATAGCTAGTCCTGCTCTTTTTTTGTTTCCATTAGCATGGAATATCTTTTTTCATCCCTTTGTTTTCAATCTATGTGTATCTTTATAGATGAAGTGTGTTTCTTTTAGGCAATAGATTGTTGGGTCCTGTTTATTCATCCACTCAGCCACTCTATGTCTTTTGATTGGAGAGTTTAGACCATTTACATTCAGTGTCATTATTGATAAATGGGGACATACTATTGCCATTTTGTTATTGGATTTTCTGGTTGTTTTGTGGTATTCTCTTCCTTCTTCTTTCCTGTCTTCCTTTTAGTGAAGGTGATTTTCTCTACTGATATGCTTTAATTTCTTGCTTCTTATTTTTTCGTGTATCTGTTGTGTGTTGTTGGAGATTACCATGAAGCTTGCAAGTGTTATCTTATAATCCATTATTTTAAACTGATGATAACTTAACACTGATTGCATAAACAAACATGCAAAAGGAAAACTAATAATAAAAACACTACACTTTATCTCTCTGCTTTTCAATGTTTTATTGTTTCTCTTTATGTCTTATTGTACTGTCCGTGTCTTCAAAAGTTGTTGTAGTTATTTTTGATTAGCCCATCATTTAGTCTTTATACTTAAGAGAAGTCTATGTGCCACAATTACTGCATTATATTAATCTGTGCTTGTCTGTGTGCTTACTGTATAATATTACCAGTGAGTTGTATACCTCCACATGGCTTCTTCTTGCTCGTTCACATATTTTTCTTTCAGATTGAAGAATTCCCTTTAGCATTTCTCGTAGGACAAGTCTGATGTTGACGAAATCCTCAACTTTTGTTCGTCTAGGAAGGTCTTTATTTCTCCTATGTGTACAAAGGACACTTTCAGTGGATATACTATTCTAGGGTACAAGTTTTTTTTCTTTCAGCAATTGGATTGTCATGACACACTTTCCCGGGCTGTAAGGTTTCCACTGAAAAGTTAGCTGCCAGATGTATTGGAGCTCTATTATATGGTATTTGTTTATTTTCTCTTGCTGCTTTTAGGATCCTTTCTTTATCATTGACCTTTGGGAGTTTGATTATTAAATGCCATGAGGTAGTCTTCTTTGGGTTAGATTTGCTTAGTGTTCTATAACCTTCCTGTATTTAAATATTAATGTATTTCTTTAGGTTTGGGAAGTTCTCTGTTATTGTCCCTTTGAATAAACTTTTTACCTTTATCTCATTCTCTATCTCCTCTTTAATGCCAAGAACTCTTAGATTCTTGCTTTTGAAGCTATTTTCTAGATCTTGTAGGCTATTTCACCATTTTGTATTCTTTTTCCTTCTCTCTCCTCTGTATTTTCAAATAGGCTGTCTTCAAGTTCACTAATTCTTTCTTCTACTTGATCAGTTCTGCTGTTAAAGGTCTCTGATGCATTCTTAAACATGTTAATTGCATTTTTCAGCTCTATAATTTCTGCTTGATTCTTTTTAATTATTTTAATCTCTTTGTTAAATTTATCTGATAAAATTCTGAATTTCTTCTCTGTGTTATCTTGAAATTATTTGAGTTACCTCAAAATAGCTATTTTGAATTCTCCATCTGAAAGGTCACATATCTGTTTCTCCAGGATTGGACCCTGTTGCCTCACATAGTTCATTTGGTGAGGTCACGTTTTGTAGATGGTGTTGATGCTTGTAGATGTTCTTCAGTGTCCGGACATTAAAGAGTTAGGCACTTGTAATCTTCACAGTCTAGGCTTGTTTGTGCCTGTCCTTCTTGGGAAGGTTTTCCAGGTATTCAAAGGGACATGTGTCCCATGCCCAATAATGCTGTGCGTTTTGCAGACTTGCAGAGGTACTGCCTTGGTCTTTGATAGGATCCAAAAGAATTCTCTGGATTACCCAGAAGAGATTCTTATTCTTTTCCCTTACTTTCTCCCAGATACACAGGGTCTCACTCTCTCTGTGCTGATCCACCTGGAACTGGTGTGCATGGTGGGAGTAAGGCAAGCACCCCTGTGGCCACCACCGCTGGACTGAATTGGGTCAGACTTGATGCTAGCAGAGCACTGGGTTTTGCCCAAGACTTTTTCCTTCAGCATAGCGAGTTCCCCAGGCCCTGGGTATGTCTGCAAATGCTGTCTGGGAGCCAGGAATTGGAGTCAAAAACCTTACTTGATGTTTTGTTTTACTGCAGCTAAGCTGGCACTCAAATCACAATACAAAATCCTTCCCATTCTTCCCTCCCCTTACCAAAGGCAGAGGAGCCTCTTTTTGTGGCCACCACCACCACCATGGGGAGTTCTGCCAGGCCACTGCTGATGTTTGCTTAAAGCCCAAGGACTCTTCTATCAATTTGTGGTGAATACTGCCAGGCTTGGGACTCACCCTTTAGGGCAATGGCCTCCGCTATAGCCCAGGGCAGGCCCAGATGTGCTGTCCAAGAGCTTAGGCATGGACTTAGGCCTGCTCATTTCTATATCTCACTGTAGCCAAGCTGGTAGCTAGGGTGCAATAAAAAGTTTCTTTACTCTTCCCTCTGTTTTTCTCAAACAGGAAACTTTCATTGTAGTCACCACAGCTGGGAATATGCTGAGTCTCTCCTAAAGCTAGCATGTCTCAGAGCCCAAAGCCCATGGCATATTCCCTGAGTATCATTGCTGATTATTCAAAGACCAAGGTCTCTTTAGTTAGCAGGTGATGAACCCTGCCAGGACTGGGTCTTTTCCTTCAAGGCAATGGCTCCCTTTCTCCCGGGTGAGTCTAGAAATGTCATCCAGGAACTAGGGCCAGGAATGGGGGTCTCACAACTCCGCCTGGTACCCTGTCCTACTGAGACTTAGCTGATATCCAAGATGCAAGGCAAAGTCTGCTTTACTCTTCACTCTCCACTTCTTAAGCAGAAGGAAGGAGTCACTTTCATTGCTACAAGCTGCTCTGCCTGGGGTTGGGGGAGGCATAGTGCAAGTTCTCCCTTAGCCATGCCAGCTGGTGTTTCCCTAGGTCACATGTCATCCTAGTTCACTGGTTCGAAGCCCACACTAGCACTAGGAGTTGCTTAGGGATTACAGTCCTTGTGCCCTAGACTGCTTTTCAAGGTTACCTAGGACTACAGAGCACTTCAGCCTGCGGTGGCAAGGCTTGGCAAGAAACTCATGTTCTGAGTGCTGGGATGGGTGATTCTTCTCTGGCTAGGGCTGGTCCAAATGGTCCCTCTGTGTGCAGGCACTGGCTGAGCCTAGCATGGGTTTATTCTCTGCTTTGACAGGGCAGCACTGAGTTCAATGCCAAGTCCCCCAGTCACTGTACTCTCCCTTGCCAAAGTGCACAGATTCTACATGCTTCATAGCCACTGCCAGGGAATGGAGGAAAGATGGCAAAGGTGATTCTAGACTGTCTCTCCTGGCTTCCTCGATGCCTCTTTCCATGATATTAAGTTAAAACTAGGTACTGTGATTGCTCATCGGCTTTTTGGTTCTCGTGAAGGTGCTTTTCTGTGTGGCAATAGTTGTTAAAAATTTGATGTTACAGCACAGGGGGACAAAGAGTGTAGGCTTCTATTCTGCCCTCTTGCTCCACCTTCCACCTCCAAAATTTAAAATGGAATATATTCAAAGAGACCATACAAAAAACAAATACTCTTTAGCCCTAGCTAGGATGTTGTTCCTAAATTATTACGTAGTCTCTCAGCCTTGGAAAATGCACTAAAATATGAATAAGCTGCATATAAAATTAGTAAAAGCCCCAGAGAAATCAGATTTCTTTATATTTGTCATTACTAGTCAAATGACAGTGGTAGTCTTGTGCACTGAGTTAAAAAAAAAAAAAAAAAGAGAGAGACCACATCTGACTTTTTTGGAGTACCATAATGCAGAAGTTATATCTGCCGTGGATATGCAAAAAAGAGTAAATGCAGGAACCCCACCTATGTATCATCCTTCAATCAATCTATTTCTTACCTACTCTCTGCGAATTTTCTTAATTGACTTTCTAAACAGGAGTGAGGAAAATCTTCTAAGTAGAAAAAGACCTCAGGTCCTTGTGTTAACTAGTCGGTAACATGAGAGGCTTTCCATAATGGAGCTATAACACACAGAAAAACTAAGCATTTTATGTAAAAACACAGCTTTTCTCTTTCTTTCAAAAGATCTGTGTAGTAGTATCTTTCAGTAACTCCTATATAAAGTTCCACGTAAATCGTTTTTGTCTCTTTGGGGAAGAGAAAATGAGTTAGAAGTGATTGTTACTTTATAAGAAAACTTTGCTTACTATGAATAACTGAAATGCTTGCTTCTTTATAATAAGCATTGTTTAACATACATTGAAAATTGTGTAACTAACTCTACTATTATATTTATGTTAATTTTGGCTACTTGGAATCTCAGACAGATATGAAGATCAAACATTGCAACTATTTCAGATTTTATGGTGCATCTGTGTTTTTATTTTGACTGGTCTTGACTCGCTTTTATTGTTTACATTTTCCTTATCTTGAAATTTTTATTTTAACTTTATTAAAATATATCATCCTCAAGCATCACACTTTCAATTCAACGCAAATCTTATTTATTCACTGTCACAAAAGTGTCTTGAATCTATTTTTTTATTTCTACTGCTATTCCTAGAACTAAAATCACATTGTTTCTTACCAAAATAAGTTTAACAGCATCAAAAGTGTCCTCTCTGCTTCCACTCTGGCCAGTAGCACTGTCTTTCCCTATCTCACCCTTCCCACAAACATACACACACATATACATCTATCTATTTTCTAATCAATAACCAGAAATATTTTTCAAATGTAAAACAGATTACATCGCTCTGCTTTTGAAACATTCCAATTGCTTCTCATTGTACTTAGGATAGAATTAAAACTCCCTAAGTGATCTAGAATTTGCCTACTTATCCAGCCTCCCTTGATTCCTTTTTTCCCTCTCTCACTGACCGTCTGCGATACTGCCTTCTCTGTTTCTTGAATATCGCCAAGTTTGTTCCAGCCTTGGACTTTGTACTTGCCACTGCCTTTCTGGTTTCTGCGTAACTGTACCCTTTTCTTCATTTAGGTTTCATCTCAAATGTCCTTTCTTCAAAGAACTCTATTGAGAGTAGAATTTGACCCACCGAAAATTACACAACTCATTTTTTCCGAAGGACTCATCTATGTCTATAATTATCATGTTTGCTCATTGAATTACTTCTGTATTGTCTATCATCTTTTTCACCCCCTAAAAGTAAAGACATACCTTGTCTATCATATTCACCATGATATTCCAACACTCAGGACAGTGCCTGGCACATGATGTCCATGATAAGCATATGCTGAACAAATGAATTAACTAATACATCACATTCCCCATACAGCGTACTATCTTGGTTGATTGTATGAGTTCATTCTTAAAAATCATAAACTTTTTTATTGTGTTTATCTCAAAACGTGGAGGAAATTAAAGACACCTAGTTACAGCTTACAAAGAAAATACCAACTCAAAAGAAACAAACAAAGTTATAAAATACTGCACATATACTGGTCATGCTGAAAAAAACAAGATATTTTAATAAGATTATAAACATTATCTCTTCATCTAAACATTGTAAGTCTTATTTTTGGATCAACATTTGCCGAATACTGAGACCATATTAGCTTAGTCCTTTGTTGAATCTTCTTCATTGAATTACACTTTAAGACAATATTGGCTTTCAATAAGCCCTTCACAAGAAACAATCAAGAAAAATTCTCCCACAGTTATTATAAAATTGTTGTCATAATTTCCATCACATTGCTCAATTTGTTTTGAAATTAGGTGTGGTTTATCTTCTGATACGACTATGCAGTACAGCATGATGATGATTTCCTTTTGGGCTTGGATTCAGGAAACTAAAGGTAAAAATTGTTGTTCAATTTCAGCAATGGTATTAACTTTAAATTGAAAATATTTTTTACTTTTCACTTTCATATATGTTGTTTTACA
This sequence comes from Theropithecus gelada, assembly GCF_003255815.1. Taxonomy (NCBI): domain Eukaryota; kingdom Metazoa; phylum Chordata; class Mammalia; order Primates; family Cercopithecidae; genus Theropithecus; species Theropithecus gelada. The sequence goes on along the minus strand of NC_037682.1, from coordinate 115,287,292 downwards.
TTTTATTAATGTAATTATCTGTGCATATATTTACTAATCTAAATATAAGTAATTTCATCTGATTTCAAATTACTTTTTTTTTCTTTTTGAGACAGAGTTTCGCTTTTGTCACCCAGGCTAGAGTGCAATGGTGCAATCTCGGCTCACTGCGACCTCCACCTCCTGAGTTTAAGCGATTCTCCTGCCTCAGTCTCCCAAGTAGGTGGGATTACAGGTGCCTGCCACCATGCCCAGCTAATTTTTTTGTATTTTTAGTAGTGATGGGGTTTCACCATCTTGGCCAGGCTGGTCTTGAACACCAGACCTCATGATCCACCCACCTCAGCCTCCCAAAGTGCCGGAATTACAGACGTAAGTCACTGCGCCTGGCCCTCAAATTACTTTTAAAGAGTCAAGGTATAAACGTATACATCTAATCATGATTATGAATACATAAATAGATCTTAATAAAGAGCATATTTGTCATGGAGATAAAGGTATTTTTCTCCTTAAAAGTTTCATCAGGGCATTTTTCACTTCCTTGTTCCTCAGACTATATATCAGAGGATTCAACATGGGAATCACAGTGGTATAAAATACTGAGGATACTTTCTCCTGGGTGAGTGAGCTGCTAAAAGCAGGTTTGAGATACATGGACATCAGAGACCCATAAAATATAAGAACAGCTGTCAGGTGGGAGCTACAGGTACTAAAGGCTTTGCACCTGCCCTTTTTAGAGTGGATGCGCAGGATGCTGGTGAGGATAAAAGCATATGAAATGATGATTGCTAGGCTTGTGGCCACCATGTTAAATCCACCAATGACAAAAATCAAAAGCTCATCAATATAAGTGCTAGAGCAGGAGAGTTTAATAAGAGGGACAATGTCACAGAAATAATGTTTAATGATGTTTGATCCACAGAAGGACAACCTGAGTATACAACCTCCATGGATCACAGCATCAGTGAAACCTACTGAGAAGACAGCAGCCACCAGCAGAGAACAGACACTAGGGGACATGATGACCTTGTAGAGCAGTGGACTGCAGATGGCCACGTAGCGATCATAGGCCATGGCTGCCAGCATGTAGCATTCAGAAATAACACAAACACAGAAAAAAAACAGCTGAGTCATGCATCCAGAGTAAGAGATGGATCTGTCTCTGCATAAAAACCCTGATAGCATTTTAGGGGTAATGACAGAAGAATAGCAGACATCTAAAAAGGACAAACTACTCAGGAAATAGTACATGGGGATATGAAGTTGATGATTCAGCCTAATTATTGAGATCATGCCGAGGTTTCCCACCACAGTAATTGTATAAATTCCTAAGAAGAGGCCGAAGAGGGGCAGCTGAAGCTCTGGCTGTTCAGTTAATCCTGAAAGCAGAAACTCAGTCACTATGGAATGGTTTTTTATATCCATTCTTCTCTGAGAAATCTGTGGAGATGAGAGAGAAAAAGTCTAATTAGACAGGTAGAACCCAGCTTGCCTCTAATATACCTCACAGCACAGATATTTCTATCTATGAAAACACTGACTTTGTGTTATGAAGACCAAAAAGTGAGCACTCAGATGAAATAGAGTCAGTAAACATCTACCTACCCATAGATTTTAGGAACCACAAGCACACTTTTCCATACCCTCCAGTGGAACAAATTCTCTTAGCAAAGGACAGAACCTTTAACTCCAGAGTTAGAGACAAGACTAATGCTTAAAACCAGGGCATTTCTGTTGTGGAGAAACGTCAGCCGCTGGCGCAGGGGTAAAATAATTTATCAAGACAGTTGTAGGTAAAGGAAGACAGACTTATTAGAGAAAGTAGGAAAATACGTTGCCAGGGAGACGATGAGCTAGTCAGCAGAAGCTGACTGCAAGGAAACAAAGGCTTGCTGAAAATTTTATAGGGTGGTGTTTATGCTGTTTGTTGAGGAGGGCTTTGTGCAGTACTGATAACACCAAGGTTGCAGGGAGCTGATTTGCAGGTGTCTGGTGATAGTTGGGTGCAAGAAGACTGAGTTATTTGTGCAGGAGAGCTGTGTGTCCTGGGCCATGAAGAAAAGCAGACTTGTAGCTCCTCTGCTTTCTCTCTTTTGCTTTTGCCTGCTCCCACCAGCCTGACTCCCTTTCCCTAATTAGGACTCCACAGCTTCTTAAAGCAAATTAGTTAAGTAGATGCATAAACAAGAGGCTGAGGACTATGAGAACACTTTTGCTAATGACACATTTGCCAACGGCTGACTCTTCCTCCAGGATTTCCTATAAAGAGGGTATCTACTATTAAGGTGAATTATAATTTTCTACATCAAGGTTTCCAAGGGTGTTCAGCAAAAGAATCATTCAGGGAGATGTTAAAAGGTGTTACTTTAAATAAGTATCCAAGGATCATATGATTTCAAACATCCTGAATTAAACAGTTAAACTGGTTTTGTAACTGGAGGATGTCTCAGTCCTCCTGAAGGACTATATCAATACAATATTTATCAAACTTACTTGATGATAGGCCAACTGCACGCTTTTTAAAAAGATTTTATAGCACGAGCATGGCTCAGAATGTATTTTAGAAAACTATATTTTCATTTGTGTGTTTGTTCTATTTTTAATCTAATCATACATTGATTTCCAGGTGGGAAGTTTGTTCTTATAGTTGAGTAAAAAGCTGGATGATGGTAGAATGGCAGACTTCCCAAACCTATTTCTACCTTCTGGATCTCTGGCCTTCCTCTGGGCTAAGGCTACGTCTCTCGCCGAGGCCATGGAGTCCAATATAACACACTAGTGCTGCCACTACTGGCAATGCAAACAACCCAGATGTTTGTGTTGCCATTTGGAGGCTCCCACATAGCACACATCGTGGAATCATCTATTCTGGGGTCAATCATGGCCTTTTCTCTGAAAAAGCTGACCCTTTATTTAGTGCTGGGCTTCTCAGAGAACCCTCTCCAGACTCTCATATTTGCCCCAAGATTACATCGAATCTGGCTCAGATGTCTAGGGTTGCATTTTGTCATTCTGCCCAGCTACCTGGCTATGTAATAGGCTGTTCATGTCTTCTTGTTTCCAATATATTACTGCTATAATAGGACAAGCCCACTTCCTTAGGCAGCTTGAGTTCCCAGGATGTAAGTGACTCCTTATTTCCCAAATCCTTCTCACAGTTTAAAACAAATGAGCTGCCTGGTCACAGAACAGCTATTCTCTGAGCAAGCTTCCCCATTCTACCGAACCTGTGCCTTTTGTATCTGCTCTTTCTCATCCTAAATGATGGAGATGTAGGGTCATGTGCAAAAGTGAGTGTCCAATTGCCCTTTGCCTGTTACAGAAATACCCTGGAGTCTTCCTTTCCCATTACTCCTTCCCAATTAGCATCCATGAGTGTAGTCTAGTCACAGAGGCTTATCAAAGTAATGTTCAAAAAACCTATATGCTCAGTTTTTTGTCTTTAATATCATGGGTTTTTTTAAGCATGTTTTAAAATCTGTCCTGAGTGTTACAAACACACTGACCACTCTTAACTCACATGTAATTCTCCTGCATGCCCCGTAATTCCTGCTGGGCTCCCTCTCCAAGTAAAATGTCTTATTCTGTTCATGTTCCTTGTTTTATTCTAGTGTTCTGCACTCTTCTTCCATCTTCTCAAGCCTGTTAGGTTTCTTTTTCCTATGTTCTCACTTTCTAAAACATTTCTGTGCTTTAGGTTCTTGCTACGCAGTGTGGTCTATGAACCAGTAGTGGCAGCATCACTCAGAGATTTTTTTAGAAATGCACAGTCTCAGGCCCTACCTCACACCTGCTGAGTAAGGATCTACATTTTAGTGGGATTCTCACATGATTTGTGAGCGCATTAACATTTGAGAGGCACTATTTTCGGTTATTTTCTCCTAGAGCTGAAGTCATCATTCTTCTTTCTTGTTTCATTCTCTAAACTTTTCTCTCTGATTCATTTTGTGCCAGAAAGCATTAGCTGATTATGTAAAGCCCATCTTTGAAGACATCTTCTCAAGGAAAGTCTTCTGAGATGAAGAATAGAAACTGTACAATTTTACATTTCAGTATTTTGCCACCTACTTGAAAACTCAGAGATTCCATGGCAGTGTAATGTGCATGTCAAATAGCTTATTGCAACAAATTGCATTCTGTTTTTGTGTTTGTAGAAAGAAACATTATACACATTCCATCTTAGTCCACACAAAATAAGCAATGATAACTAGCATCTGCTTTATTTAACCAACCGATAAACAGTAAACTCTACTAGCCTAGGGATACAAATTTATGAGGTTGTATTTCTGACCAAAATAATCTACTACATTGATTCAGACCTCATTCAGGACCCAGGTAGTTTTTAGCAATTTAAAAGCATAAGAAAAGTGTTTTTAAACATTTCAATGCATCTCACAGTATTATTAAAACTATGACTATTGAAAGTATTTTGCAAAGGTAAATGCTAGACCAGCATTGCCCAATAGACATACATGCAGACACATGGGCAATTTAAAATATCCTAGAAGTTCATTTTGTAAAAAGTCAAAATAAAAAGAAAAAATACATTTTACTAGTATGTTTTATTTAACTCAGCTCAATCATACCTTGATATCCAAGGGAGATTGGTTCCAGGACCCCCTCAGATACCAAAATCCCTGCATGCTCAAGTCCCTGATTTGAAATGGTGTAATATTTTTATATAACCTAAGAACATCCTTTTGTATATTTTAAATCATCTCTAGATTACTTAGAATACCTAATACAATGTAAATGCCATGTTAATATTTCTTTTAGTATATTTTTTGGGGGAAAATTGCAAGAAAAATGTCTGCACAAATTCAGTACAGATATAACCACCCATTAAAAAAAAATCTTCCATCTGCAGTTGGTTGAATCCACAGATGTGGAACCCACAGGCACACAGGCCAGCTGTACATGCAAAATGTTATCATTTCAACGTGTAATTCATATTTTAAAAATAATGAGATATTTTATGTTCTTTTATTGTACAAATCTTTGAAATTCATAGTGTATTTTATACCTGGCCAGATTTCAAATGCTCAGTAGCCACCTATGGCTAGTGGCTATATTACTGGACAACAAAAGTCTAGAATGTGATTTTTTCCCTAAATCTTTCAAATCTGAATTGTCCCCTTTTAAAGAAAGAAACCATTAGTACAGAGGTAACAGAAAGACCACTGAATCCCGAGTTATAAGATGTAGTATCATTTTCATTTCTAAGACAGTGCAACTTTTGACTCATAAAATCTCTCTGAACTTCATATTTTAGTCTGTAAAAAATAATAAATATTTCAAAGGATTGTTATGCAAATTAAATGAGACAATAACTGTGAATGTACTTTATATATTATAAGGTCCATATAAATATAATTGTAAATATATTTTTAAAGCAGATGATTTCACAGATTAATTCCTATATTAGACACAAGATGCTTAGATAAGGTGAGTGGACAATGCATAAATGAGTCTGAGATGGATGCCCATGGCCTCTTCCTTGTACTTCTGTGACTCAGTGGCCTCAAACATGCAGAAGTTCTAGAACCCATGGAGACAATTGGGAATTGATTTTAGAACACATTTTAATATCTTTATAATATGAACACATAATTCTGAAGCTCACCTTTTTCCTTCTGTAAACTGTAGGTTAGTATCTCTTCTTTCTCCTAACCTCATCACTTCAGAGATGGATTGATTATACCTTCTTCTTTAAGTGTCTGAGCAACAACAGCTAACAAGAAGCTATGACTTTTATTCTCAGTTCAGGTATTTTGTGTCAAGAAATATAAAGACCAGTAGTCCCAAGGGTTTCTTGTCTCCTGAGGTACGGCAGCCTATGTATTTGTAAGAACTATCCATGAGCTGGCCTATCATTTTGGGAATCTAACATGGATGAGTCACGCTAATGCCCCTTGCTCTTCAGTGGGGAAAGATACATGGTCTAACACATGGCTTGCGTTTTAAAATGTTGAACAAATGAGGCATCATAGACAGTGCTTGGTATAATAAGCAGTAGGTAGACTTCGAGGTCAGAGATGGAACGGATCACTACTATTTACAGCAATAAGGACAATCTTCATGGAAAAGTAGATTGTAAAATATGCCTTCAAAGGTGGGGAGGATCCATTTAAGCTGAGAGGATATGAAAGAATATCCAAGATATAAATAAAGGCATAAGCAAAGGAACTGAGAAGTAGAAAACGTAAGGAATATGCGAAGAACATTGGGGAAAGCTGAAGTGTTTCTTGGATGAAAGCAGTGGATTCAGTGTTTCTAGTGTCTGCTAATGATGGAAGCAGAGTCAGGGGAATGACTCTGAGTCCAGCCCTCCAGTCAGTTCTAATGGTTTTCCAGGACATCTGGAAGAATGTGCCTGGTGATCCCTGGATGCGCTTTTTGTGGCTCTGTTAAAATAAGACATGCACTTAAACCCTCCAAATTTTCAGGAGCAAATAGCTATATTCAGATCTGGCTTTGGGAAAAACTGTAACACCACTTCAGATTATCTCATAATCAACAGTGTCTACCATGTCAAAGACACTAAATTTCTGGAGATAGAGCCAGGATAAATAAAACATGGTCCTTCCCCTATTCATATTGGATGGCTATTAAAACATGTTTTAATGTCAATTTATTTTCTTGGGAAAAGTGCCTTTGATACCATTCCTATTCCCTTAACTATTCTCCCAGTGTACTGACCTCTGCTTTAACACTGCTCCACCATACATGTATTTGTGCCTGTCTTCCCTGCTCTTTGGAAATTGTCCCCCTCGTTGAGACAAGGGACAATTTCTCATTCATTAGGGCCTATCACAATGACCGGCGTAGAGTAGAATTTATTTTTTTCAGCATCATTCTCATTCCTATCCAGCATCTAGTTCAATCTCCTGTCTAGAAGAACATGATCTGAAAAGCTGATTAAAATAGGCTAACTTACAGGAGAGGATTATCACTTACTAGATAAGTAACAAAATAAGATCAATTCTTAACTAGGGGAAATGAATGAGGAAGCTTATGGGATTAGAAGAGCAGATACTTAACATACAATATTCTTGCTTACTCCTAAAATCAAATATTATAGATAATAATCAACTCTACTTACACTTGTCCTAGCAAGCTTATTACATACAGGCCTACTGGAGTCAAATACTTAAAACACAAAACTTCAGCTGTAGTCAAGATGCCCATTACCAGCCTGTGAATTACACATATTACGAATAATGTTTAGTGAAGTAAATCCCTGTTAAGATCATGTGTGTGTGAGAGAGTGTGTGTGTATTACTGCCACACTATGCAAATAGTTTATTTTGGAACAAAAAAGTTAGTGATTTGACACACAAATATTACATGGAGTGTATCTGATTACAAAAAAAATTCTAAAAAGCAAATGAAGAAATATAATCCAAAGGCAAAGAGAAATGTTCAGATTATCTGCTAGTCTTCTTTGTTAATGTGGGTACATCAAAATTAACTCAGCTATAGCAATCTCTTTAGAGTTATGTTAGAGATTCCTCCCAATGTGTACAGGAAGTTTTTGATCAGAAACGAGAGAAGTATAAAGTCAGGTGGGCTAGTATAAAGCTAGGAATCTAGAGAGGTTGTTTTGTTGTTCTTGTTGTTATTGCTGTCTGGGCTTTTGTTTATTTTTGGTTTTTAACCCTTTAGCTAGGGCCTTCTGAGTACTCAGTAAGGGTGTCTAGGTTTGGGAAGAACCACAGGACCATTAGCCTCCTCCTACCACTCTCACTATCACCATGGTAAGTCCTAGAAATCAACCTCCTGCCCACTGGGAAGAAACTCTGCTCCACCTTACCCAGCAGTGCACAGCTGCCTCCACCAGGCAACCTTGGCCTTTGCCGCTCTCCTCCAGTCACTGCTGCCTTAGTCCAAATGGAGCCAAGGGTAGGTGGAGCAAAGACGCCTTGCTTTTGGTCTCCTGCACTGTACATTGCTGGAGGTTTTATCCAAGAAATGCTAATGGCGTAGCAATATTTTCCAGAGATGTATACGAAAATTAAATTTGTTTCGACTTCCCTCAAGTACCATGAAAACGCAAAGAAACATGGCCCAGTCAGATCTCAGTGAAAGCCTCCATACTGTTCTCACCTTCCTAAGGGTGAATATGGCTTCTTTTACTAGGTCAAACTCAGCAAATCAAGTTCCTGCTTTCTCTCCTTTTGAATTTTTCAAGAAATCCTGGTTTTGATGAAAATGGGATCTTAAAGATGGCCTTCACTCTATCACCTGACATGTCTATGTATGTCTGACCTGCTCACCTGTCTACAGGCCCACTTATGCAAACACACACACACACAGAGAGGAAGAAATGGCAAAAGAAACTGATATTTGTTGAGTACTGATCCAGGCATTTTATAAACATGATCCCATGAGTGGCAGTAACCATTCAATTAGGTAATCATTTAGTTCCACTTCACTGGTGAGACTACCAGAGTCCAGAGTGACCATTATATTTGCTCAAGGCAGCACAGCTAATAAACGGCAGACCCAAGAAGCAAATCTAGGAGTCCTTCACCCAAGAGTCCATGCCTTGCTGCCCCAAGAGAAAAGCAAACCGGAAGTTGGCTACTTATATTTGGAGATGCATAAAGAGGAGTTTTATTGTCCTTCTAGGTGACTTTGCACACACTATGAAATTTGAGAAGGAAACACAGATTTGGGGCAAAGGCTCCATCTGAGAACAAAGCTAGCACACCTTGCTAGCGAAATATCTCCAAATCTTTCTGTCATTCTTATCTCCAAAAATAATGCATAAAACTCAAAAGTTTGCATACATATATGAATGATTCTTGAAGAGAAGCCCCAGAAGCCAAAAGATCCCTAGATTCAGAATTCCTGAGCTTGTGGATTCCTTCCTCAAAGAACCTGACCACTGTATAAAGGGTCTAAAAATATAAGGAACATCTCCAAAAACGAAGTACCGCAACATGTCCCAACATCGTTAGGTGGCAGGCTATCTGTGCTATCTCTGGAAAAGATTCTTAAATGTTAGTGTGCTAAAAACAGTCATGCAGAGCACCTGGTAAAAAAAAAAAACAAAAAGAGCTCCTCCTCCCAGCCCCCAAAGCTCTGATTCTGCAAGTATGTGGTTGGGAATAGGAATCTTCAATTTGAATAAGCATTCCAGAGATTTATGTAGTCAAGAAATCCTGTAGTGCAGCAAAATGCCATCGTCCACTTCTGCACACCAAGGAATCCTGTCCTAATGACATATGCCTACACCTTGGGAAGGTATCCTGATGAAGAAAAGAATAGGGACTCCAAGTGCCATGAAAAACTATCTGAGTGGTAGTATGGTCATATACCATAATCATACTGCACAGATATTGTTCACTCATTAACACAAGCATTAGCTTCACTAAGGCCCAACAAGTGGATGAGAAACTTCACATTCTTATATATGTTCCCCCAGGTATCACAGTGTCCCTTTTGTGCCTTTCCCTTCAGAAAGATGTCAGGAACAGCTGTTTCAGCTACACAGAGCAGGAGATAGTACTGCCTTGGAAACACATTTCTTGGCCATGAATCAGACTAACAAGGCCTCAGATAGTGAGGGCTGCCAGCATACGGCCTCTCAACTCCAAGCCAAAGAGTATTTCTGGTGGAGTAGAGGCAGGTAGACACATGCTTTCACTTTAAAATACAGCCATGCATTGCTTAATAATGGTGATACATTCTGAGAAACGAGTATTTAGGCAATTTTGTGGCTGTGTGGACATCATAGAATGTATTTACCCAAACCTAGATGGTAAAACCTACTACACACCCAGGCTATATGGTATACCCTATTGCTCCCGAACTGCAAACCTGTACAGCATGTTACTGTACTGAGTGCTTCAGGCAATTATAACACAATAGCAAGTATTTATGTGCCTAAACATATCTGAACATAGAAAAGATATGGTAAAAATACAGTATTATAATCTTATGGAACCACTGTCATAGATGTATTCCATCATTGACCAAAATGTTATTAGGCCATGCATGACTGTAAAAGAAAACAAGTACCCAGGTGACAGTCCTAGGAAACAATCAAATAAACGATTTGCTCATGAAATCCCAATCCTGATAGACAAAAGTTTATTATGAGACTTTCCTGATCTTGTAATTATTGTTTGGATCGTAGCTACCTAATCCGGCTGCTAAGTGACATTGGCTTATTTAGATTAGTAATCATTCCACTTTCCTTCTTGGTCTCCAGAGCTTATGTTGTTTATAAAAAGTTTTAATTGCCCCAGTTGGGACTATGTTCAATTATTTTCAAGTGAATCCTGTAATCATTAATGCTACAATATTATAGTTTCTACTTTTGAAGATCCCTACAGGTGGAACAACATTTGCACATGTATATACAGTCCCAAGTGGATTCCAGTTTTTAAAAATCATCCCTGGACTTTTCCCAATTATCTGTCATAAGGCCGACATGATTTATGATTCATGTTGTACTTTTCTCTTGTGGACCCTACTCATCTAATAACTAAATATCTGGATGGAGCAGATACACAGAGAGAGTCAGAGGGAGAGAGAAAATGAATGCACACACAGGCTTCTCATTTTCCAAACTTATTAAGATCCATTTCTGCTATTAACTAGTAGCATGTGGTCTTTTCACAAGTTATCTCACCTCTCTAAGCCAAGGTTTTCTTACTTTTTTTTCCTTTTTATTTTTAGTTGACATGAAATAATTTATGGGGTACAGAGTGATATTTCTATATGTCTATACAATGTATAATGCTCAAATCAGAGTAATTAGTATATCTGTTTCCTCAAACATTTATCATTCTTTGTGTTGTGAACATTCACAGTTCTCTCTTCTAGCTTTCTGCAAATATACACTAAATTACATGCAACCGTATCCACCCTACCATACTACAGAACACTAGAATCATGCCTTCTATCCAGCTGTAATTTTGTATCCATGGACGGACCTCCCTCCATCCTCCCCTTCCCCTTACTCTTCCCAGCCTCTAATACCCATAATTCTACTCTACTTCCACGGGCTCAAAATAAGTCTTTTTAGTTCCAACACGCGAGTGAAAACATGTGCTATTTATCTTTCTGTGCCTGACTTACTTTGCCTAACATAACATTCTCCAGACACATCCAAGTTATTGTGGATGACAGGATTTTATTCTTTTTATGGCTGAATAGTATTCCGTGTGGGTGTGTGCGTGCATGTGTACTGTGTGTGTACACACACACACATATATATACACATAGATATCACATTTTCTTATTTATCCACCTATTGATGGACACGTAGATTGATTCTGTATCTTGATTATGAATAGTGCTACAATAAACATTGAAGTTTAGATCCCTCTTTGACATACTTCTCTCTTTTCCTTTGGATATATACCCGGTAGTGGGATTGTTGGATCACATGGTAGTTCTGTTTGTAGTTTACCAAGGAACCTCCATACTGTTATCCACAATGGCTGTACTAATTCACATTTCTACCAACCGTGTATAAGAGTTCCCTTTTCTCTGCATCCTCACTAGCATTTGTTATTTCTTGTCTTTGTTTTAATAGCCATTCTAACTGGGATGAAGCAATATTTCATTGTGGTTTTAATTTGTATTATCCGGATGATTCTCATAAATCTTGAGCATTTTTTATGTTTGTTGGCCATTAATATGTCTTCTTTTGAGAAATGTCTATTCAGTTCCATTGTCCACTTTTTAATGAGGTTGTTTAACTTTTTGTTGTTGAGTCTCTTGTCAGATGAATAGTTTGCAAATATTTTTCCCACTTTACAGGTTATCGCTTCACTCTGCTGACTGCTTCTAGTGCTGTGCAGAAGCTTTTCAGTTTAATATAGCCCCATTTATCTATTTTTATTTTTGTTTCCTGTGCTTTTGAAGTCTTACCCATAAAACCTTTGCCCAGACCAATGTCCTAAAGCACTTTTCCTATGTTTTCTTCTAGTAGTTTTGCAGTTTGAGGTCTAACGTGGAAGTCTTTAATCCCTCTTGAGTTTATTTGTATATATAGTAAGAATATATCTCATTTCATTCTTCTGCATATGAATATTCAGCTTTCTCAGCATTGTTAATTGAAGAAAGTGTCCTTTTTCCAATGTATGTTTTTGGTGCCTTTGTTAAAAATCAGTTAGCTGTACATACGTGGATTAATTTCCGAGTTCTCTACTCTGTTCCACTGATTTTGTGCCTGTTTTCACAAAGGTTTCAATATTGATAAGCTAGATATATAATACTACCAACAGATCCTCTATTTGAATGTTGCACGTTCTTTTAAAGATCAAGTAAGAAATAGATACAGAAGTATTTTCCAAAACATAAAGGGTTTCATATATGTTTGCTGCTATTAATAGTGCTTGCTGGGTAGCTTCTGAAGGAGGGAGTGGTGAGGGGATCAGATATGTGAACCACCTACTTCCTCTAACTCCATCCCATTTTTCAAGGTAGGTGTCAGTACAATCTATGAAAAACACCTACACACTACTGGAAAATGTTTAGACACAATTTTTCTTTTTTAGAAACAAGGTCTCACTAGGTTGCCCATACTGAAGTGTAGTGGCTATTCACAGGTGTGATTATAGCATACTAAAGCTTCAACCTCCTGGGCTCAAGTCATCTTCTTGTCTCACCCTCCCACCTCCTTCTCCCAAGTTACTAGGACTACGGGTGCACACATCTACACCCAACTTTGTTATCACATACTTTTGTATATTGATACAATAGACAGTGTATGCATTTATTAAAATTATAATTTTAAAGTCTGTTTCTAACTGTTCACACTACCAGTTACATATAATAAGAATGTTTTGATTGAAACCATGTAGAACATGTGTGCATATAAACAGAACCTGGAAAATAATACGCCAAAGGAAATTAGTTGCTGTGGTAGAATGGTATAATTTATGGATTTTTTCCTAAATATTTTTGCATATTGCTGTTGTCTATTCTTCCTTTTTTCTTTTGTTTTCAATAATAATTCTAAGTCCTTTCAATTTCTCACAATTTTGGCCTCGCCTCACCTTTTTCAATAAAGATATTTTCTTATCTTTGTCTGTTGCTAACTCATCATAAATTTAAAAAAATTGCCTTCTTAGGAACTCTGTCTTCAGCTCCTTCACTTAGAGAGGTAGAAGGGAATCAAACTTCATTGTAATGCAAGGCTGTGGTTACAGATGATTTTACCACCTTTGAGTTCTCATCTACATTTCATCTGGAAGGATAACCTGGGAAAGAAAACCCAGAGTATCTCAACCCTCAAGAAAACAAAATAAAAGTAGGAAATCACACTAAATATGTGGAGATATGAGAAAGAAGACAAAATAGCTAAAAGAAAGCATTTATATTAATAACTGAGGAGTGGAGACATCAAATTAGAACATAAATTGCTCTAGTGACTATTTAAATACTAGATCCTATTTCTCAGAGTAAGGATGAAGAATGTAAACAGTGAAGCCTTCCTTCCCATTTTTCTAACACCATAGGTCAGACATTTGAGACACTGCTTCAATTAACTCATAAGTATACCCATCTATTGCATTTAGGGGGCTGAGAAAGATGGATAGTAGGATATCTAGTGAGTGTTACAGCAGTGAAAATTTATCTGCTCAGTGAATCTTGTCTAATGCATGATAGGTGCTGTTTCAGGCACTAGGGATACAACTATGGGGGAAAAAATGCCTTTGAAGAGTTCATGATATAGGAAAAATACACCTACAAGCAAAACATGTTAAAATCATGTGAAAAATAATTTCAGAAAATATGCGCAGTGTGAAACAGAAGAAAAGAAAGAAGACATTCAGTGGTAAGTAGTATATTTACTGAAGTCCTGTCTCTATTCAAAAATGTGACCTCATTAAGCATGGTAGAATAAAGGATTAGATTTCTTTCTCCAATATTAAAAAACATAGATGGTATCCTGTATTAGCAGAAAAGAGAGTACTAGCCTAGTCTCTGGCCTGATTTCAGCCATGCAAACCCTAAACCCTGAATTAAGACACAGACTGTATTATTCTCCTTTCAGTAGAGACGTAATGTCCCATATGACTTCAAATAATGATAGCATACAAAGCTACAGCTAGAGAGAGCCAGAAAGATCAGATAAAACCATGTCATTTTAAGTTAAAGCTCAAAGAATACAGTTACTTTTCCATTAACAAAAATTGCTAGTTAGTGGCAGAATGGAAACTAGAATGCAAGCCCTTTTAAAACTACTTTTTAACACTCTTTACATTGATCCACACATACTTTTAAAAAGGTTTCTCTTTAATGTTTCTCTGATCATTTACCTATCACGAAGAATTAATTCTACACTGATACAATGAGATACTAAGCATATTTCTTAAAAAGAATTTTATCTGAGTTCAATTTTATCTGAAAAGAACAGACATAAGATAGGTATGGAAATATTTTACATTCACTAAAACTGTTTATAGATGTATCTTATGGAAAACTATATTTCCAAAGCTCTTAAAATTGCTATGAAACATAAATCAAGTCTTTCTTTTTTTTTTTTTTTCTTTTCTTTTTTTATTGAGACAGAGTCTCACTCTGTCACCAGGCTGGAGTTCAGTGGTGTGATCTCGGCTCACTGCAACTTCCAATCCTCCTGGATTCAAGCGATTCTCCTGCCTCAGCCTCCAGAGTAGCTGGGACTACAGGCACATGCCACCACACCCAGCTAATTTTTGTATTTTTAGTAGAGACGGGGTTTCACCATGTTGGCCAGGATGGTCTTGATCTCTTGACCTCGTGATCTGCCCACCTCGGCCTCCCAAAGTGCTGGGATTACAGGCATGAGTCTTTTTTCATAATTCTTCATCTTGAGTCCATTTCCCACTAACCTGCTCAGCATTTCTGCACTATCTTCCATTTGTTTATGATATATAAGGATGAGCATTTGTATATTGAACATTTGGATACTCTTTTTGTGACATGTCTTGTTCATGTGTTTTATCCATTTTCTCTTGAGCAGCCTTTCTCATATTTATTTATAGCAATTCGCCATATATCCTGGATACTAGTTCTTTGTCAAATATGTGTATATCACACATCCACTCCTTACGCAGCCATCTGGTGTCTCTAAGGCAGAAACACAACAAACAGCTCTCTAGAGGGACGAAAGTGTGAATAATTCTTTTGGAGGTCACGAAGAATTCTCCTTATTAATCAGCCTACTGCTGTGAGAGCTGAACGCTGCTGAGATCTTGTCAGAAAGAAACAAAAAAAGGACATCAAATAAGTCTAAAACAAAGCTACATTTATTGCTGCCCTGGCAAGAGAAAACTGTATCATTCAGTTTTGAGTTCTTAGATCACTCTGAGCAGAAATTGAAAGGACTCAATATGGGCAATAGGAAGAAGTACATCAAATAAGGCAGAATGCTGAATCCAAGACTGTGATTGCTGAAGTGGATTATAAACTCTTTTTGTAAAAATGTTTGCCTTCAGTTTTCTCTTCACCAATCCTGGGAAGCCTAGTGTTAGGTCTAGAGTGTATTCTATAGACTCCAGTGGATGTAGGGTCACTGACTGGTTACATTTATATATTACTGAATAAAGTTTGGCAATACGTATTTTGCTAAGTACGTATTTTGCTAAAAGTACATATTTTGCCAAGTCAAAGTAGATTATCAAAATGTCTATATTTTGCATGATTTCAATTTATATCACATTCTACAATGTTTCTGTTACTTTTTTTTTTTTTTTTTTTTTGAGACAGAGTCTCGCTCTGTCGCCCAGGCTGGAGTGCAGTGGCCAGATCTCAGCTCACTGCAAGCTCCGCCTCCCAGGTTCACGCCATTCTCCTGCCTCAGCCTCCCGAGTAGCTGGGACTACAGGCGCCCGCCACCTCGCCCGGCTAGTTTTTTGTATTTTTTTAGTAGAGACAGGGTTTCACCGTGTTAGCCAGGATGGTCTCGATCTCCTGACCTCGTGATCCACCCGTCTCGGCCTCCCAAAGTGCTGGGATTACAGGCTTGAGCCACCGCGCCCGGCCTGTTTCTGTTACTTTTTGTAGCTTACTGTAACTTAGTACACCAATGGTATAGCACTTTGCCTCTTGTTGCTAGCGTTGCCCCCTCAATAACCAATCATCTTTGTAAAACACAGATGACAGCAGCTAGGGTTCCCCATCAGCAAGTAAGGAGCCATTTCTGAGTATGCAATACTAACAGGATGTCTGAGATATGACAGGTCTGAGTACTGGCTACTGGAAAAACAAGAGGAAGTTACTGGTAAAGTTCAAAGGACCAGAGTTCCAAAAAGGTGCTTTGCTAGAGAAAAGGTAGGGACCTAGGAAGTTTAATGAGTCACATGGAGTCTGGAATGTGATAGAAAAAAACAAAGTGTCTGAATCATGTTTCAATAGGACCCTTGTCCTGTTGAACTGAGAATTTGAAGAACCACACAAATTCCTCTTCCACCTCCTTCATTGGGTTGCCTCTATTGTTGCAAATAAATAAATAAATAAATTTAACATCCATAAAAAGACAAAATATAGCATCCATAAAAAGATACTATAATTTTCAAAACAGAAAATGAAAATAAAAAATTCTGAGCAAATGATAGAATGTACACATACATGCATACACATACACGCATACATGTTAGCAATAGCCAATAAAGCAGAGAAAAACTATAACACACAACCAACATAAATTTTTTTAATTAAACAAATAATTTCAGATATAAAAACACTTTGAACAAAGAAAAGGTCCAGGTTACGACAATAAAATAACAAATATTTCAAAAATTAAGCAAAACATTTTAACACACACTTTACCAGAAAATGTATGTAAGATGATGAATTTGCACGTAAAAACATTTTTTATGACATCAGCCATAAGGAGAATACAAATCAAAACCAAAATGTGAGATACCACAAATCAACTCTCAAATCTATGAGAATAGCTGAAATTGAAATGGCTAACAATATTGAGTGCTGATGAGGATACGAAGCAAGGGGAAAACTCAAACATTGCTGTAGAGAATACCAAATGGTACAGCCACTTTGGAAAACAGTTTAACACTTTCTTGTAAAGCTACAAATACACATACTATACAATCTTATTTTTAGGTATTTACCCAGGTAAAATGAAAACAAATGCCCATACAAAGACCTACATGCTAATATTTATAACACCTTGATTCAAGATAGTCAAAAATTGGAAAAGCCAAAATTTCCACTTGAAGGAGAATAATAAACAAATTGTGGTAATAATCATCCAATGAAATTCCATTCAGTAATAAAAAGGAATGTACTACCCATATACCCAACAAAGTGAATGCATCTGGAAAGTACGTATTTTGCTAAGTCAAAGTGGATGATCAAAATGTCTATATTTTGCATGATTTCAATTTATATCACATTCTAGAAAAGGCAAACCTATAAAAACAGAAATCAGGTCAATGTTTCCCGGAAGGTAGGGGTGGGAGAAGAGGCTGACCACCAAAGAGCATGAAGAAATGTCTTGGGATGACAGACATGTTCTATGTGTTAAACATTATAGTGGTTACATAAATGCACACACTTATCAAAATCTCATCTATCTGTACACTTTTAAAGGGTGGACTTTATTATTAGTAAATTATACCTAAATGAACATGATTTTAGAAAACATATTGCCAAAGTCTATTAAACAGTTTATTTTTTAAAAACTCAGAAGAAAAATAGGTAAGCTAAATTATGTAGGTATAAAACAGAAACTAACAGAACTAAGATAAAAAATTGAAATTTTTAAATAAAAAATGACCCCTATAGATAGAGAGTTTAAACACATAATTTTCCATAAAAGAAATGGGGAAAAGTTGCCAATGAGCTACAATGCATAAAAGCATAGGCACAGAGGATTTTGCAAAGGAGTTCTACCACAACTCTAAGAGCTAGTAAGTCCAATGCTGCAAACTGTTACTGAGCATTGGAAATGAAAGAACATTTCCATATTTCCTTGTTGGAATGAACATAACATTGATTTAAAATCTGATATTGATTGTCCATCCCTAAAAATTTACCTCACTCTACCCACCAGGGCAAAAGTACCAAAACCGAAGTTCATTGAACATTTAAAAATAATATGTATAACCAAGTGAGGTTTATTACAAGAATGGAAGAATTACAGAATATTAGGAAATCCATTAATATAATTCATCATCTTAATAGATCTAAGTTGAAATTACACATTCTTCTCCATAGACACCAAAAAATCATTTAACAAAATTCAACACCTAATTTGTTTTTTTAAATTGATGAGATAGGGATCAATGTCTACTTTCTTAAAAAATATAACATATATTGTATAATGGAGAAACATCGTTTCAATTAAGGTAGGACAAGGACGAAGAAACCTACTATTTTCACTACTGTTTGACCTTGTAATACAAGTCTCTGACAAATCAAAGAACCAAGCAGAAACAATTAAAGGCATAAAAATTATAAAGAAGGAGGTAAAAATAAATCTCTGTTAAGAACATATAAAATCATAACTTGAAAACCTAAGAGAATATAAAAAAATGGTTTTCAATAAGAGAATAACAAGAATTTGGTAGGAATTCAGTGGGAATAAAATTAACATACCAAAACCATGAGACTTTATATATACAAATTATAAGCAATACAAAAATGCAACAGAATAGAAGATCTAATCAAACTATATAGCCATAAAGACAGATGTCAACACAGCTATTTCAAAATAAGACATATCCTAGCAGATTAAAGCATAGAACAATTAAACTAATCAACAAACGAGCTGATTTATATAACCTTCCATCATACATAAATTTCATTATTGGTGTAAGAATTTTACCTTTTTGTTTGCTGATGGAATATGAAAATTAATCATGTGCTCAACCACAAAGGAAACCTTGACAAATTCAAAAAGTAAATTTTTCAGTGTATGTATTTATTTATTTATTTGAGATAGAGTCTTGCTCTGTTGCCTAGGCTGGAGTGCAATGGCACAATCTCGGCTCACTACAACCTTCAGCTCACTACAACCTCCGGCTCACTACAACCTCCGCCTCGTGGGTTCAAGTGATTCTCCTGCCTCAGCCTCCTGAGTAGCTGGTATTATAGGCGTGTGCCACCACATCCAGCTAATTTTTGTATTTTTATTAGAGACGGGGCTTTACCATGTTGGCCAGGCTGGTCTCAAATTCCCAACCTCAGGTGATCTGCCCGCCTTGGCCTCCCAAAGTGCTGGGATTACAGGTGTAACCACCATGCCCGGCAAGGTGTATATTTATTATAATTTATTTTTAACAAAGAAAAAACAATTTAAACAGTGACCTAAAATTGATAGCTGCTTGGTAATTAAGAGATTTTCCTAGACAATCCCTGAATTCTTGGTGAAATCAAACCTAAAATTAAAAACTGTCTAATAAGAAGCAAAATAGTAAAAAAGTTATAGGAAATGTATGAGATATAGCAAACTCAGTGCCTAGAGAAAAATATATGGTCTTAAGTCTACACATACTAAAGAATTTAAAACTATTTTAAGAAGTTTAAGGGATACAAGCAAAAACAAAAGGAAAATAATTAAAATAATAGCTCAAAATAATGAAATATGATCTTGAAAATAATATTTTCAAATGGATAAATACCTAAATAAATGAACCTTGAAAAGACCAACAAAACTGATAATCCTCTAATAAACCATATTAAGAAGAAACAGAGAGAGAGTACGTAAATCTACAGCAAAAAAATAAAAATCAATCCTCATCTTCTAGTGACATAAACAAATATTTAAACATAAAATTATGTCAGGATTTGGTTCAGAATAATTCAGAGGATGAACTTTGAAACTGGATGAAGGATACATGGAAATTCATTATACTACTGTTTAATTTATTTTCAAAATTGCACATTTCCCTTTAAGCTACAATTCTATTTTTCTTTTTCCCTTTTTCATTATTTATTTGCTCTTGTCACCTGTTAAAAGAAAAAAAAAAAAACTGTCCTACCACTTCTCTCATTATTCTACTGAAAATGTTATGGCCAAAATCACCAATGACGTTCTAATTGCCAAATCCAGTGGCCTTTCCTTTTCTATCCCTTGTCACATTCTGTGTGACACTTCTGCACGGTGACATGCACATCTAGGTTTCAATTGTTATCCCAAGTCTGATAACCCCTTGTCTATTACCCCCTGAATACACCCAATCTCATCCAAGGTTGATAACCCTCTAATCTTTTGTCAGTTCCAGAATTAAATTTTTTCTGCCTATTGCCTGTTGTAAACTCCTTCAGCTTAACCAGACCAGTGCTTACCAAGTTCTTCCTCACCCTGTTTGCACTTCCTCCCATATTTTAGATCTTACTATATGGCATCTTTGATTAGCTGGAATAGCAGATGGAATGGCAGCTGGAATGGTATATTTCACTAGTTCTCCCTAGCTAAAAACTTGATTTCTTTTTTGACCTGTATCTTACTCGTCCTTCACATCCTATCTCTTTCTCTAATTTGGCTACATCTTTGAATCTTTACTGCCACTACCAGTTAAAACCAAAATGAGACAAAAGCCTTTCAGCACAGGCATTCTACTCTTAAGAATCGACAGCATAGAAATAAAATGATCAACATGAAAGAGCATAATTGGAGTTGCCTATATACCCTCTTGGTACCCCAACTCCCCTAGGCCCCACGGTCAAGGGTCAAACCAATAGTTAATCTCATGGCAGCTGGGGCAACCCTAACAACAAACTGACCCTGATATGGGATTGGTGAAGGGTGGGAGTTCATCCCCACAGCTACCAGAAGTGTTAGCTGCTGTGGCTTGCAGTTTCTAGGAGATTTAGGAATATCTCTTGAGAAAGAAGGGAAATAATACCCTAGGGGCAGCCAGATGCTCAGTGTAAAGGCTAGGCATTCTTGCCTCTTTAAAAGATGACTCTGAAGGACCACCCCAGAGCCAGAGCACCTGGTGGAGTCAGCCAGGGCTTCTTCTCTTGCAACCACCTTTCAGTTCAACTTCTGCTCAAAACTGCTTCACTTAAACAATTACAGGTGTGGTTCCCGAAAGTGCTTCACAAAAACTCCCTGGATACAAATTCCTGCCTCAGAAACTTTTCCCAGAAAACCCAAATTAATACTATGGTAATTGTTGACAGATCATATACTATGTGCCAAGAACTCTTTCAAGTGCTTTATGTCTCTAAATGTATTTAATCTTTACAAAATCCCTAGGCAGTAGGAAGCATTATTATCTCTAAGACCACACAACTAATGAGTGGTACAGCCACAATTTACAACCAGGATCCTTAGACCATTTTCTTAACCCTAAAGCCTCCCTCATAAGATTAAGTATATTGTTGAGTATTGTGCTTAAAAATGAAAAAGTTGAATAATAATAATAAAGTATACAACGATGTGTAGAGAGATCTAGAAGAAAGACAGCTTGACATGTTTGAGGTAATAAAAAAAAAGTCTATTTTGACCCAAGGAAAGTCGCCTGCATTGAGGTCAGAAAATAAGCAGAGTGAGCCTTTGGAAATGAAGTTCATCTTAGTTGTGTAAAACACTTTTTTTTTTTGATTGCAGCAGAAGTCCTCTAGCTCTTGACTCTGATGCCTACTCAAGGAATCCAAAAATGTTTTATATTCCAAGTTACAGAGGCAATCGTGACAAGAAATGATTGCCCACGCCTTATAAATGATATTGGGCTATAACAGCTCAGTGTATCAAGCCAGTAGTTTGGTTTCAGGATGATGGTTTATTTCCTGGATGACTGCCTAACTAAATGTTGCTGGGACCTCACAATAGGAAAACACATTTCTTCAAACATCTTAAATTTTGAATGGTCATTCCCTGTTGTGATACTAGCTAGCTAACTGTTTATTTCAATGATCTTGAAATCCTTTTCCTCTTCACTGACCCCTGCCAAATGGTAACTAATCTTGGAGCATGTAATTCTAACTCCTAAAGTGGACCTCTTTAGTCATTCACGTCTAACTTCATTCAAGGCCTCTAATGATTCCTGTATCTGACAGCTCTCTCTACATGTGATGTCAGATCTCTATATCTGATAGCTCTCTCAGGACTTCTGGGCCCCTTGGTTCTTTCACTCAACTAGGCCCCAGGGTCAAGGGTCAAACCAATAGATGATTCCATGGCAGTTGGCAGTCCTGACAGCAGGCTGTCCCTGATAGATACAGAAGTGGGGAAGGGTGGGAGTTATCTATCTTCTCTGTTTTATAGACTACTTCAACTTCTACTGCTGCCAATGCCTCAGCAACCACTGAAAGTTCAGATATCACCCTTCCTGTAACTAATCAAGTCAAGGAAGAGATCTACGAAATAGTGGTGGTGGTTCCAGCTAGAAATTTTCACTCACAATGGTGCATGTTTCAAAAAGAAGTATCCAGGGTATGAACATACTTTTGTCCTCCTGGGTCGTAGTCTTAACGGTGATAGGAGTCACCTTAGATGAATGGGTTGAATTGATTTCAGAAGATGAAGGAATCAAGATAAACCACAGTCCATGGATGACATGTTGCCCTGCTGTTTGGCCAGAAGGTCAGAACTGTACTCTAGAAAGAGATGGGTGGAAAGGAAGGGTGTGTCCTTAACTTTGCTTTCCTTAACTTGCATTAATCTCACTAATGTACCCATTATTTTCTGGTGCAGCTTCTCAAGTTGCAGTGTTCTTCCTTCCATAGTCAATGCAGTCAAGGCAGATTCCAAAATCTCACCATTTAGGTGTTCTGGAGAAAAGTTTATATGTTCACAGCCTTAACTGCTGGGCATTTGAGAAGTCTCAGCAGTAGCAGCAGGGTGATCCACACAACTAGACATGTGGGTAAGAAAGAAAGGTAACTGGCATTAAATTGTCTGTATTGCCACTAGATGATAGGGTGAATTAGGGTATTTAACAAGAAATGAGTTTGAAGAAAATGATAGAAGAGAAAGACACATAGAGAGACACCAGGATAGAGAACAATTGTTTCTGGTTCTCTTATTCAGCTTAAGGTTCCCTTGCTTCTTTGTTATTTTGCAACTTCTTTCTTATTGTTTAATCAAATCTTTCACCCTACTCCAATTTTCACCTAGAGATTTCTGGACCCCATGTAGAAATGAGTCTAGAAGAAATATCTGTACTCTCAAAACAGCTTTTGCTTTCCAACAGATGACCTGAAAGTGGTCAGGATTATGATGATGTCGATCCTTGGCCTTTCCTTCCTCCTTAACTTAATCCTGGGTATGAAATTCACCTATCTGATTCCTCAAAATAAATCTCTACAACTCTTCACTGCCATCCTCAGTTTCTTCTCAGGTAACTTCCTGGCTCCCCTAACACAGGCTTGTAGGTGTACTTTGATGGGTGGGTTCAGGCTGCAGTCTCTGAAAACATATATATATATATATGTTTATATATAAAAAAACATATATATGTTTATATATTTATATATGTTTATGTTTTCATATATGTTTATATATTTATATATGTTTATATATGTGTTTATATATATATATATCTGTAGCTTCTGAGTTAGATCTACCATAAAAGCAGGAACAGGATCAGTCTTTGGGCAAGGTGCAGTTGGACCGGGTGGAGGTTGGGAAGTCAAGTGTATATGGAATGAAGACTTGCATCAAGGAGCCAAAGTTCCTCAGAAGGGACTTTTTTTTTCCTTTTGTCTGGACATCAGGTATCCTTCTGCTCTGGGCACTCATGCTATATCACAATAAACTGAAGCATGGCCAATTCGTGCACTTCTCTAGTTATAGGATCACCTGGATCATGAATACTGCTTACTTAAACGTTTTCTTCTTGTCTGTCTGTGGTGAGTGTCTCCAGGGCCCTTGAAGGGTGTTAAGAACCAATCCATCCCTGACAAGAGGGGAGGCTAAAAAGATGGGATGGGGAATAGAGGGAAAAGTGCCAAACCTTGCATTTTAAAAGGCTGCAGCTCACCTGGATTCATTCTCTGATGACAGTTCTTCCAAGAAGAGTGGGAGATCAGGCTTATGCGAGATGTCTGCTGTGCCTGGCCTCAGAGGGTAGCTCCTCATCTCCACTTTTTATTTTGCCTTTCACACCCTCCCCCACTTTAGGGTAGAGATAACCATCAAAGTCATGACCAAGGTGGGTGTCTGAGACAGAATGCTCAGCCACCATGGAGAGGAACAGTGACCCTGGGAGTATAGTGTAGTGTCAAGGCAGTTTGAGGGCAGAGAGAATATCTGATGCTAGATGGCCATCTACCAAAACCTAAGTCTCTCCTTTCCTAAGAAGTCTTTTAAAATTCATTTGTAATTACACTTCCTAACCCAAAAAGAAGCATGTTCTCTTTCAAAAAGAATCCTCAATTTTCTTAAGCTGAGCAGAATTTAAGCTATTGTACATACACTTCCAGTTTCTTCCACCAAAGCATTCACCTCCCAGATGGCTTTGGGTAGTTAAAAGGGATCCATCCACTGGGCTTTGGGTCAGGGTCTTCAGCCAAATTGGAGGAAACTGCTTCTGACTCTCCATTGTCCCTTCATCCCACTCCCTGGAATCTCTTTTCCCTAGGAATCCTCTCTCTCCTAGAGTGCAAGTTGTCTACCGGTAGCTGTACCTGCCTGAACATCCATACATCCGACACAGAATGTAAGGAATCTGAGAATTCTATCGAAGGTATTTCATTACCAGAACACGCTGCAAAGCCTCGTAGCATTGTCCGTGCACACACTGTGAACTCAAAGGAAGACATCCTAAACAAACAAGTTCAAACACGTCGCGTAACCTGGGCTCTGTGATTCGGCAATCTATTTCTTGCAGTATACTCCCATCTTTACGGAAAAAGCTTTGTGGGTGTGTGCTGTGTCTCCAACCATGTTGTCTCTATTTGGAATTATAGTCGGGGTTTGTAAAAAGATCTGGAAGATGGTTTTTTAAAAACTCCTGGCCTGCTGAACAAATAGTTTCTTCTGCAACATTTGTTGTTAATATAATAAATATTATAACATAAATAATACTTTCTGTATTGTTAAGTCTATATATCACAAACACTTATAATAATATATAATAGTTTTATTGTATTGTGAAATATTTCAAACATACATAAGAAATACAAAACGATGATCAAACACCTATGTACACATCACCCAACTTTTTACAATTTAAACAGTATTTCCTGGAGAAGTTTTTCAATTAAATTTATAGATATAACTGATGTTCCTCTAAAAACTTCTCTAATTTCATTTCCCTCTCTTGTTTCCTATCATAAAACACTTTTAAGAATGCATTGCTGATGATTCACATTCATGTTGACATTTTCATTACAAATTTATGCATCTATAAAAATTATATAGACCAGCTTTTCAAATGTGTGAAAGTTGGTAACTATTACACTGTAGAGATCATGTTGTATTTATTTTAATAAATTGCTGAAATAAATCTTCTAATTATTTTAGAATTCCTGAATCTATCTATATAAGCAGAACTTGGTTCCTTCATGCCTTTTTGTGGTTCATACTTTGTGGTGCTAAATAATATTCCATTGTAAGAATGTACCACAATTTGCTTATCTATTTCACCTACTGAAGGACATCTTGGTTGTTTCCAAGTTTGGGTAGTTATGAATAAAGTTGTTATAAACACCTGTGTGCAGGTTTTTATATGAACATAAGCTTTCAACTTTTTGGGGTAAATACCAAGGAGGATGATTGCTGGGTTATATGAGAAGAATGTGTTTAGTTTTGTAAAAAACTTCCAAACTGTCTTCCAAAGTGGCTATACCATTTTGCATTCTACCAGCAATATATGAGAGCTCCTGCCACACCACATGCTTGCCAGCATTTGATGTTGTCAGTATTTTGAATTTTGACCATTTTAATAGATGTGAATATGTCTCGTTGTTTTAATTTGCAATTCTCTAGTGATATATAATATGAAAACATCTTTTCATATGGTTACTTGGCATCCATGAGGTATCTGTTCCATTCTTTTGCCCTGTTTGTAATCAGCTTTTTCATTTTTTTGTTGAGACTTTAAATGTTATTTGTGTATTTTGGATAACAGTCCTTTACCAGATATGTCTTGCAAATACTCTCTCCCGGCCTGTGGTTTGTATTTTCATTCTTGACAATGTCTTTTGTAGCACCATGGGACTCATATGAAGTGCCACTAGTGATGCTGGAAGTGCTCCCAAGAAGCAAAGTCATGAAGTTAAAACAAAAAGTTGAATTGCTTTGTATGTACCATAGATTGAGATTTGCAACTGCAGCTGTTCACCATTTCAAGACAAAAGAATTAAGTGTAAGGATCATAGTATAAATGAAAAGCAAATTTGTGACGCTATCACTGAAGCCATGCCAGCAAATAAAAAAAAGTGTGCTTTTTGCTAAATACCTTTTAATCTCACATTGAAAATGTAGCTTTTGGAGCGGTGGCTCACACCTAGAATCCCAGCACTTTTGGGAGGCTGAGGTGGGCAGATTGCCTGAGGTCAGAAGTTCAAGACCAGCCTGGCCTACATGGGAAAACCCCATCTCTACTAAAAATACAAAAATTAGCTGGGTGTGGTGGCAGGTGCCTGTAATTCCAGCTATTCGGGAGGCTGAGGCAGGAGAATCGCTGGAACCCAGGAGGCAGAGGTTGCAATGAGCGGAGTCCATGCCATTGCACTCCAGCCTAGGTGACAAGAAGGAAACTCCATCTCAAAGAAAAAAAGAAAGGAAACAAAATGTAGCTTTCATGTCATTGCAGGATTGTTATAAGAAAGACATACCTGACCGGGTGCAAAAGCTCATGCCTGTAATCCCATGACATGTGTAAGTGGAGATACACAATCCCTCTTATTAAAAAGAAGGGTGCATAACGATAGAACAATAATTCAATCAACCAATGTTGCTTAATGTTCGCCTTGTATATCCCTTTTCTATTATTTTTCAATTATTACTTCTGCTTCTGTATTAGGTGTGCCTCAAGTAAACTATATTTAAATTGCTTAACTTAATGCAGCAATCTCTGACTTTTAGTAGACAGAAGTGTCAAAGCCTCAAGGCTTTGATAGTAAGAAATTGATGGGTCTCAAAGACTGAATTTGTGTCATTGAATAGAGGTGCTAAGAGCCACAATGCAAAGAACACATACAGGAGTACACTGTCAGAGAGAAATGTTAATTGACCACCTCTCCATTCCATGTCTGGCTGCTTTGGAAGGTGTCGATCCCATATCTTTTTGAGATTATTTCTTAAATCTAGAAAATGTCTGTGTTCGCTTAGTTACATCTAGTCATCACTCTAATTCATCAACCTTAGGGCTTTAGGCTAGTACAAGGATTAGGTATAGACTAATATAAATATGGAGAAAGTTATCTTAAAAACTGAACTGTTGGCCATGACAGGAAGGAAGATTGGATGCGCCTCATTATACCTCCACCCTTTTGGAGTTTAGGTACAATAACTGATCAGCATTAATGTTAAAATAGAGATCTTAAGGCTGACAAAACAAACTCTGTGGCAATAACATGTCAACTCTTATACAAGATCTACAGCCACACAAGGCAAGGATTAAGTCACATCTGCAGGCCATCAATCTTGCTACACAGCATCTTTATCTTAAGACCTTCCTTTCTGCTGAGTTCAAGTTTAGAAACAGCCTTACTCCTATAACCAATTGCAAAAATTAAAGAATCTCTGAATCCACCTCTAACCCGTAAGCCTCTCCCAACCCCCACCCCCACACCTTCACCCCTGCTTCCAGATATTCCACCTTTTCAGGTAGAAACCTTCCATATATTGATTTATGTCTTTGCCTGTAACTCCTGTCTCCCTAAAAATGTATAAAACCAAGCTGTAACCCTATAACCATTTTTAGGACCTCTTGAGACCAGGCCCAGGCCCTGGTCACTCATATTTACTCAGAATAAACCTCTTTAAAACATTTAGAGTTTGTTTTTTCTATTAACAACAGATTTAGGGAATTTTAAAAAATATTATGGGATATGCGCTTCCCTCTAAGATGTAGAAAGCTGCAAAGGTAATAGCTCCCAACCTGATAATGACAAAAAGCTAAACTACAAAATCACAACTTTCTTGAACCCAGCAGTGTGATCTGAAGTCAGAGGGAAAACAAACAGTCAGAAATCCAATGACAGACAGGTCATCCAAAGAGAAACAGAAACTGTGGGCCAGCTCAGCTCTGGCAGAGCATGAGAGGAATACAGAGTCACCATGAAACCAGTTAGAAAATACAATTATGTTTCTTTTTAAAAAAAAAAAAAGAAAAAAGCAACCAATGCAAAGGAAAGCAGAAAAACATGGAAAAGAAATAATTAATAAACATATAAAACAAACAGAAAACAGCTAATTAGAGAGCACATTCAAATAAAGCCAAGTCAATAACTACTTTAAAAAGTAATGATCTTAACACCACAATTAAAAGACAGAAATTATAAGAATGGATTAAAATATTTTAATAAAGGAAAATCTGGCTGAATGCTGCCTACAAGAAATCCCCTTTACATGTAAAAGCTTAGCTAGATCATTAACAGCATATTTTATGTTATGTGTATTTTACTACAATAAAAAAGTTAAATGGAAAATACGTACGATAGAAAGATTAGTCAATAGAAAGATGGAGTGGTTCTATTAATACCACGAAGTAGATTTCAAAACAAGGGATATTATAAAAGATAAAAATGAATATTATATAATGACAAAGAAGTCAACACACTAAGAATATAAAACAATGTGTACATGCCTAACAAAAGAGCATTCAAATGAATAAACCAGGGAGAAATAGTTAAATGCATAATTACTATTAGTAAATTTACCACTCCTTTCTCATATAACAAGTTGACAGAACAAAGAAGAAAAAAACAAAAGATCAGTAAGAATATAGAGAACTGAAGAACCCTATAGCCAATTCAATTACAAGAATTAAATATATTTGTACAACACTCCACCGACAAAACAGAAGTCATACTGTGTTCAGTGGTACAGAGAAGATTCACCAAGACAGACCATATACTATGCCATAAACAAGCCTCCACAAATTTAAAAGTGTTGAAATTATGCAAAGTATATTTGCTGACCAAAATAGAATTCAGA
Organism: Theropithecus gelada; assembly: GCF_003255815.1. NCBI lineage: Eukaryota > Metazoa > Chordata > Mammalia > Primates > Cercopithecidae > Theropithecus > Theropithecus gelada. The sequence goes on along the minus strand of NC_037682.1, from coordinate 115,258,281 downwards.
ATTAATCAATGAAAAGGTATATATGACATTCCAAAATATTAGGAAATTAGAAATAAACAAACTCTTTAAATAATCTATTGGTCCAAGAAGAAGTCAATCGGGAAATTAGAAAATATTTTAAATTGAGCAAAAATAAAAACACAACATAGTAAATATAACAAAATCAGTTAGACACAGCTAAGGTTAAGTTTAAAAGGAAAAGTGTACCACGGAAAGCTTATATTAGAAAAGTCTCATATCAATGTTCTAAACTTTCATTTTTAGACTTTAATAAAAGAAGAACACATGAATCCTAAAAGAAGGAAATAGGAAAGATGAGAAATCAATAGAAAAAAGTCACAAAGAAAATTAACAAAACTATTTCTAGCTTTGGTGGCCTAACAGAGGAAAAACTAATGCCCTTTCTGGATACATATTATCTACTTTGATCTTTTACATATAATGTTAAACATATTGGCCAGGAACAGTGGCTCACACCTATAATCCCAGCACTTTGGGAGCCAAGGCAGGTAGATTGCTTGAGCACAGGAGTCTAAGACCTACCTGGGTAACATAGAGAAACCTTATCTCTACAGAAATAAAATAATTAGCCAGGCATGGTGGTGCACATCTGTAGTCCCAGCTACTCAGGAGGCTAAGGTGAGAGGATTACTTGAGCCCTGGAGGTTGAGGCTACAGAGAGCCAAGATCATGCCACTGTACTCCAGCCTGGGCAACAAAGCAAGATCCTGTCTCAAAAAAAAAAGGTTAAACATAAAGTTAAAAAGTATGAGACATTCAAATAAAGAGAAAATAACCCCAAATTAAGAGAAAATCAGTCAATAGGTGCATACTCACAGATAACCCAGATGTTGGAATTTGTAGACAAGAGCTTCAAACTAACTATGATGTTGAATGATCTAATTAATAAGATGGAAAACATTTATAAAGAGGGGTAAAATTTTCTCAAAGATACACAATATTAAAATAAATTTAACAAAATACTGGAAACAAAATACACAGTATTGAAAATTCAGTAGCCTTATCAAGAGAAAAAAGAATGAATAAACTTAAAGACAAAGTAGAAATTAGTCAGACTGAAACATAAAGAAAAATAATTTCTTAATGTGTCTAAGATCTGTGAGACAATATCAAATTGTCTAATACACAGGTAACTGTATTGAAGATAATGAGAAACAATAGGGCAGAGGGCTATTGGAAGAGGTAATAGGCAATAGTTTTTATCAAATTTAATAAAGTATATCAACCCAAAAGTCCAGGAAACTCAATTAAGATAAACACCAAGAAGTGTTTACTTTCTGAAGTAAAATGAGAATGGAAAAAATCTGAAAAAATCGTGACCAAAAACTTTCCAAATTTGATAAAAATTATAATCTTAAAGGTTCAAGAAGCTCAACAAACCCCCAAGCAAAAGAGACATGGATAAAACTACACCAAACCACATGATAATCAAATTTCTTAAAACCATTGATAAAGAAAAGATCTTAAAGTAGAAAAAAAACAAAAATGGATATCTTACATACTAAGAAACAAAGATAGATTAACAGCAGATTTCCTCTGATAAGCAGTACAAACCAGAAGATAGTGAAGTAACATCTTTAAAATACTGAAAGAAAAAAAGTTTCATATGTGTATATATGTGTAAAGTGTTCTAAAATATCTATCTATCTATATGTATATGTGTGTGTATATATATATATATATGCAGAAAGGTTGCTAGAAAATGGGGGAATTTATCAGCTGGAGATCTGGGTGAAGCCATGAAGTAAGTGCATAGAAACAGTTGTTTAATTAGAGGAATATAGTTCAAAATTGATACCCTAGAGTTTGACTTTTCAGAGATTAGTTAAATGTAATGGCAAGATCTAATTTATAATACTGGAGTTGATGACTTAAGAGGAAATAATCATTGGAAGTAAGATTAAGATATTCAAATAAAAGATTTAAAGTAAGAACTTAAACTCTAAATTCCGCAAAGAAAACCTATGAAATGCCCTTCTTGACAACAGCCTTGACAAAGAATTTGTGATTAAGTCCTCAAAAGAAATAGCAACAAAACAAAAACTGACAAGTGGAACCTAATTAAACTAAAGAGATTCTGCATGGCAAAAGAAACTATCAACAGAGTCAACAGGCATCCTACGGAACGGGAGAAAATACTTGCAAACTATGCATCCAACAAAGATCTAATATGTACAATCAATAAGGAACCTAAACAAATGTACAAGCAAAAAACAAACAACCCATTAAAAAAATAACTAAAAGACACAAACAGGCACTTTTCGAAAGAAAACATACGAGTGACCAACAAACATATGAAAAAATGCTCAATATTACTAATCATTAGAGAAATGCAAATCAAAACCCTAACAAGATATCAGCTCATATCAGTCAGAATGACTATTACTAAAAAGGCAAGAAATAACAGACAACTGGAGAGGCTGTTGAGAAAAGGGAATGATTATACACCTCTGATGGGAGTATATATTAGTTCAACCATTGTGGAAAGCAGTTTGGAGATTTCTCAAAGAACTTAAAACAGAATTGCCATTTAACCCAGTAATCCCATTACAGGGTATATACCCAGAGGAATATAAATCATTCTACCGTAAAGACACATGCACAAGTATGTTCACTGCAGCACTATTCACAATAGCAAAGACATGGAATCAACCTAAATGGCCATCAACTATAGACAGGATCAAAACATGTGGTACATATACATAATAGAATACTATGTAACTTTAAAAAAGGATGAGACCATGTCATTTTCAGCAACATGAATGCAGCTGGAGGCCATTATCCTAAGTGAATTAATACAGGAACAGAAAACCAAATATTGCATGTTATCACTTATAAGTGGGAGCTAAACTTTGAATACATATGGCCACAAAAGCAATAGACACAGAGGCCTACTTGAGATTGGAGGGTGGGAGGGTGGTGATGATGGAAACACTACTTATAGTGTAGTATTTATCATACCTGAGTGACAAAATTATCTGTATACCAAATCCCCATGACATACAATTTACCTATACAACAAGCCTACACATGTACCCATGAACCTAAAATAAAAGGTAAAAGAATAAAAAATAACAGATGCCAGCAAGGCTTCAGAGAAGAGGAAATGCTTATACACTGTTGATAGGAATGTAAATTAGTTCAGCCATTGTGGAAAGCAGTTTGGAGATTTCTAAAAGAACTTAAAACTACCGCATGACTCTCAAAGAACTCAAAACTACCATATGAGCCAGCAATCTCATTACTGAATATATACCTAAAGGAATATAAAATTGTCCTACCATAAAGACACATGCACACATATGTTCACTGCAGCACTATTAACAATAGCGGAAGATATAAAATCAACCTAGATGCCCATCAATGGTGGAAAAAAGAAAATGCAGTATATATACACCATGGAATACAACACAGCCATGAGAAAGAGTGAAATCACATCCTTTGCAGCAACGTGGATGTAACTGGAGGCCATTATCCTAAGTGAATTAGCACAGGCACAGAAAACCAAATACCACATGTGTTAACTTATAAGTGGGAGCTAAACATTGGGTACATGTGGACATAAAGATAGGAATAATAAACAATGGGAACTACTGGGGGGAAAGGAGGGAGGGGTGTGTGGGCTAGAAAACTACCTATTGGGTACTACGCCCATTACCCAAGGGATGAAATCATCCATACCCCAGATCTCAGCATCGCACAACATACCCATGTAACAAACTTGGATATGTACCCCCAAATCTAAAATAAAGTTGAAATTATTTTTTAAAAAGATATTCAAGTTTTAGGTCGAATATCAACCTAAACTTGAGTTGTCAAGTTTAGTAAGACAATTGTGAAAGTGTTTGTTTAATGGACTCAGTGGTTCATGTGAACAGCTAACAAAAGCAAATCAAAACAGCTGACAAAAGCTGTTCACGTGAACCACCAAAAGAGTCAATTAAAAAATGACTTCCATAATTGTCTTACTTGAAGGCTCTATAGCAGTTATTTGCTTATTTCTTGAAACTTAGGCAATAAATGGTGGAACCAGAGAAAATTTATAAGATTGCATACTACAAAAATAAAAGAAATTGTATGCTATGAGCATCAGAGGAGTTTTGTCAGAAACCAGAGGAATAATTTCTTATTGAAAGCAGAAATTGGGAGCAAAATAACAAAAACAACACAATTATTATATCATTATAAAATTAATAATATAGTATAAATATATTATAATATATATAAGTACAAACACATTGTATACTCATGTAATATATGTCATATAGCATATTACATAATATATAATTGATATAATCTAAATATAAAACAATATAATATTGTTATATTGTTATAATGTCCCTGCAGCTATGTAACTCTATCACTCTTGTACATGGAAAGAAGGATGTGTGTTCAACTCAGTGGAACCAGTGTCCTCAAGTGAAAGTCAGGTTACTGTTAAGGTAAAAAAAATAATAAAATGAAAAGGAGGGTTTTTTAGTTAAGTGAAAAATGTTTGAAAGAATTTTCATTTAAAAAAATCAGACAATACAGTGGAAATTTATGGAAAGCTTGTAGCTATGAGATAAGTCAAGAGCATGGAAGAACAAAGTTGTACTAGGCTGAGTTCTGTACAAGAGCCCATCTTCTTAAAATTTTTCTATTTTTAATTTTTGTGGTACATAGTAGGTGTATATATTTATGGGGTATATGAGGTGTTTGATAATGGCATGATGTGATTGTTACACAACAGCTCATCTTTTTCAACAGGGACAGGACAGGGAGGAAAAATTACGGAATTTACTATGACCCTATTTTCATCTGGAACTTTTTAAAACATTATGCTAACATAGACAGAGAGAGATAGTACATGGTATCTGAAACTCTAGAACATTTACTGTTGTAGAATATTTCCTATTATACAAATAAATTTAAGAAGGATGAAAAGTGTTCCATGCTTTTAGCTTCCTTGTAGATACCTGGGCTCAAAGGTATTCTTTTCTCTTTAAATGCAAGAAGCGAAATGGCTGGAAAATCCCCAAGGAATCCCTAACTGCTCTATGTATAGACAGTCTAAAACTTTGTGATTAGGAAGTTCAGAACCAACATTCTTTTATAACAATATTAATTAACTTCTTTTGACCCATATCCCCAAGAGCTGTTCTCATCTAAATCTCTAAGGCAAATAGGTCCATGAAAAAACATAATTCATTCACCTACTTAACAAAAAACTGACAGAAGAAAGGAAAGGAAGCTTTACTCTATTGAGAAAAGGAAAGAAGTAGTTAAAAAAAATTCAAGTCACCTTTGATCTGGTGAAACATTTATAACATTCACGATCATTTAGTAAAAGCTTCAATGGAAGGATAGTCTAATAGTCATGAAGGTACAATGAAATACCAAAAACTTTACTGAGTTCCCTTCACTGAGCCATCACTTGGTAAGTATGCTTAAGAAGGAGTCCACTTAGCCACATCTAGATGAGTTGCTTGTATGAAATTCTATATTCAAAAAACTCAGTTACTGGATAATTGAAATAATTGAAAATTAAGCAAAGAGACAAAATATAGTCATTCTGCATGGGGAAAAATACCTGAGAATTAAAACTTAATAGTTTTTCATTGATTGATCAATTGATTTTAGAGACAAGGTCTCACTCTGTTGCCCAAGCTGGAGTGCAATGCCATGGTCATAGCTCACTGCAACCTGGAACTGCTGGGCTCAAGCAATCCTGCCACCTCCATCTCCAGAGTAACTAGGACCACAGATGCTCACCACCACACCTGGCTAGTTTTTTCAAAATATTTGTAGAGATGGGGTCTTGCTATGCCGCCCAGGCTGATATCAAACTCCTGGCCTCAAGCAATCCTCCTGCTTCAGTCTCCCATAAATGGAAGTTGAGGAAGATCTACTCTGTAAGTTTTTAAGGCCACTTACCACAGGTATTACCTTCTTTATCTGCAAAAACAGACTTTAGAATTTGTGTTGTGCTGAATTTACTGGAATGCAGGGCAAGGAGGATATCTAGAACATAAAGGTGCTTGAAGGGCTGTCATGGTGAAAAGATTAGTATTTGATCTATAAAATCAGTACGTGAACATGTATTTGGAAGTTACATAACAGAGTTTTCCACTCAAGATAAGAGTTTTTCATCCAGCCAGTAGTAAAGCAAGATAGTAATTTACTAATCACTGAAGTCATCCAAGCAATGGCTGGATGCATATGTGGTGAGAGTGCTAATCAGAAGGATTCATTATGGGGTTGGATGGTCAGTGGCCTAGTAAGGGCTGTTTCATCTTTGAGAGATATATCTATGAGTTAGAAATAGAATTAGCAAAAAAAAAAAAAAAATTCAAAGTACAAAATACAATGCTATGAATTAATTCACACACTTATATATGATAAAGTTTGAGCCTCTTCCTATGTCTGCACATACAAAACAGGAAAATTGTACATTATGTAATTGATGCAATGTAAGTATACTTTTTTGTATATTTGTATTTACTAATACAGTATCACTTTTGTTAAATTTACTTGTCTGTGTATAGTTGCTCTAAGCTTTCAATATTCTTAGTGAATGGAGTCAGAAGCCAATCTGGAATGATTCAGGTTAAGTAGCATTAGAAATATTTCTCAGTTAAAAATTAATGTTTTCACAACTTATCGTTATTAATTCAGATAAGAAACAATTAATGTTAATTGTTCAGCTCCTTTCTTAAAAGAATCAATTTTTTAGCAAGAATTTATTAGGTATTGTCACATATATGATTTAATTTAAACCTCATGGCAGGTCATTTTGAACATGAGAATTATCTTTATTTCTCTGATAAAGAAGCTATGACTCAGAGGTGAAGAATTTAATTCAATAAAAAAGAGCTGTAAGTGGTAAAAACTAGGATTGGAACCCAGTTCTTTAAACTATCTCACATTAATCTAATTAATACTTGAGTCTTAAAATGTAAAATATACTTAAAGTAAAATTTAAAAATAGGAATAAAGATAATGCTTATCTCATAGGTTATAATGAAAATTAAAAGAGTAAACTGCTTTAGATTGTGTCTGGCAACTACCAAAAACTCAACAAATATTATCTATTATTATTGAAAACCAAAAACGACGTGTAAAATATAATTTGCCTGTTGAACAACCTCACGGAAATAATAATATAAGACACACAAAAAACGTAACAAAATGCCTTGTATAGAAAGTTCACATATAATTTCCATGCTATTACATTAGTATATGTATTCATGATTAGCCACTTTTATGCAGTAACTTAGCAAATCATTTAGGAGTTTATTTAATGGAGAATAAAAGAAGTTACACTCTTTGAGGTGGGTCAGGGAGTCAAAAAGTACTGACAGCAGGACTCTAAGACTTTAATGGACCTTTTAAATGTGCAGACCAGCATTCTAAGATGAGAAAACTGAAGTTCAGAGTGTAAAATAAGATTTATTTTCTAAAAAAAAAAAAAGAGTACAGTGTTTCTACACTATTGAGGTATTAGCTACCTGAGCCCAGCTATGATATAGAACTATTCCCTCAGACTGAGAACCCATGAAAGAGATTTGTAAGTGACTTTACATTATCAACTGCTCTAGTAAAGTAAAATCTAATATTATAAGAACAAATCTTTCTTGGGTTTTTGTACTGAGTAACAAATAGTGAGGGCGAACATCCTATTGGAAAAGATTCTCAGGAATGAATAAGACAAGTGCACAAAAAATTTAGGTGGAAGAATATTTATTTGATCATTATTTATACAAGCAAGAAATGTAAACCATCTAAATATTCAGCACTAAGCAACTGGCTAAATATATCACAGTCCCACTGATAGAATCAAATGCTACACAATTCTCAAAAATGATTGTGAAGATTTCTAGGAATTGACCTGGAAAGATGCTGAATTGTTAAAAAAAAAAAAAAAAAAAAGGAAGAAAGAAAGAAAAGAGAAAGAAAGGAAAAGGAAAAAAGCTAAAAAGCTAATTACAAAACAATCTGCTAGTATGATTTGTTTTAGATACACAGATATGTAATTTGAACTTTAAAATCGCCTAAAACTATATATACCAAAATGTCACTGTATCTCTAATAAGTTTAATTACAGATTATAATTTTCTTTTTTGCACTTGCATTTCTGAATTCTTTGCACTAAAAATGTCTTTCTTGTAATAATAAAAAGAAAAATAAAATAAGAGGACGAACTTTTTTATCCTGAGGAAAGTGCAGGGGGAGGTTGGAAATAGAAAAAGAGGTGGTCACGATCGGTAGCAAAGAGTGGAGGAGATGCTGACTAATCTATTAAGGATTTACTAAAGAGGTGCTATCTAGATAAATAAAGCACCAAGATCAGAGTTAAAGCATGGGTTGGTTTTTACCTAAAATATCATTTCTTAGATAGTGGGATAAAGAACAAACTAGATCTTGAAGTACAGTTTCACGACGTCAGCTGACAAAGTAAATAAAGTGAGATGAATTACCTCTGTTTTTGCCTTCCTGTATATAATTTGTGCCTCTCTGATGCTATCACACTATATATGGTGCTCTCAAATGATCATCCAGATATATAATGTATATTAGATACTTCACAGAACTTGAAGGTAGGTTTTAGACACAAGGTATAATCTAAGGGCGAGATACCCATTATTTCTTTTTGAGATGTCATCTAAAATGATTAATAGGAACCATGAGCTATTGTTCCTTTTAATCATCTCTGGACTGTTTTCACAGATGTGTACATGCTAAAGAAAGACTTTAAGAATTGGGAGACTCTGGATATCTACAAATACAGAAAAAACTAAATCAACCTTTATCTCTTACTCATGATAACCACCAAAGTGAAATAAAGTTTGTTATATAAGACTATAAAGTTTTTAAAGGATTTGCCACTCAGGAACTGTAAACCAGAATAATAGAAGGGCATTCTGATTAAGTATACATCAGTACATCAGCACATTTTTAGCTGATAAAATGAAGCCAAAAGAGTAGAAAAGATCAGAAATTTCATCTAATGACAGGAATAGAATTTTATAACTAGAAGGAAGCTTGGAGTTTTTTATCCAGCCTTATTGTATCATTTTACAGGAAAAAACAAACAAACAAACAAACAAACATATACCTAAATCTTGACTTTCCCAATGTGGCACAATAATTACTTGCTGATAGAGGACTACACGCCAGGACTACGTCTCCCAATACAAGCCACTCTCCACAATACATTCTCAACACATATTTACAAAATTACCTAAGCTGATTTTGTTTTCTTGTTTCTTCAGGGAAACCCTGCCCACCATGTAGTAGTCGACATGGGAAACTGGAGCACTGTGACCGAATTCACCCTAATTGCCTTCCCAGCTCTCCTGGAGATTCGAATATCTCTCTTTGTGGTTCTTGTGTTAACTTACACATTAACAGCAACAGGAAACACCATCATCATCTCCCTGATATGGATTGATCATCGCCTGCAAACTCCAACGTACTTCTTCCTCAGTAATTTGTCCTCTCTGGATATCTTATATACCACTGTCATTACCCCAAAGTTGTTGGCCTGCCTCCTAGGAGAAAAGAAAACCATATCTTTTGCTGGTTGCATGACCCAAGCATATTTCTACTTCTTTCTGGGGACAGTGGGGTTTATCCTCTTGGCAGTAATGTCCTTTGACCGCTACGTGGCTATCTGCGACCCACTGCGCTACATGGTCATCATGAACAGCAGGGCCTGCCTCCTGCTGGTTCTGGGATGCTGGGTGGGGGCCTTCCTGTCTGTGTTGGTTCCAACCATTGCAGTGACATGGCTACCTTACTGTAGGAAAGAAATTAATCATTTTTTTCTGTGACATTGCCCCTCTTTTACAGGTGGCCTGTATAAATACTCACCTCATTGAGAAGATAAACTTTCTCCTCTCTGCCCTTGTCATCCTGAGTTCCCTGGCATTCACTACTGGGTCCTACGTGTGCATAATTTCTACCATCCTACATATCCCTTCCACCCAGGGACGTCAGAAAGCTTTTTCTACCTGTGCTTCTCATATCACTGTTGTCTCCATTGCCTATGGGAGCAACATCTTTGTGTATGTGCGACCCAATCAGAACTCCTCACTGGATTATGACAAGGTGGCTGCTATCCTCATCACAGTGGTGACCCCTCTTCTGAATCCTTTTATCTACAGCTTGAGGAATGAGAAGGTAAAGGAAGTGTTGAGAGAGACAGTGAAAAGAATCATGACCTTGATACTAAGGAAAACTTGACACTGGTATGTACTACATCAAATACATTTCCTTTTTTTATTTTTTTTTTTAAGCTCCAGGGTAAGTGTGCAGGATGTGCAGGTTTCTTACATAGTTAAACGTGTGCCATGGTGGTTTGCTGCACCTATCAATCCATCGCCTACGTATTAAGCCCAGCATGCATTCGTTCTTTTTCCTAATGCTCTCCCCAACCCCCAGCCCTCCCCTGACGGCACATATTTCTTATCTTCGAAACATTCTTTCTGCATGACTGTGTGGTGTTTGGTGTGCCAGAAACTGAGACGGTGCCCCGGGATGAGCAATGATCATGCCAAACTGAAAGCAAACTTTGATCATGCCTGGAGGGAAAATCCAATCCATGAAGTATCTTGCATATACCACAAAGGGAGCCTGGGTGCAGTGGCTCACACCTGTAATCCCAACACTTTGGAAGGCCAAGATGGGAGGATTGATTGAGCCCTGGAAGTTGAGGCTGCAGTGAGCTGTGATTGTGCCACTACACTCCAGCCTGGGTGGCAGAGTGAGACCTCATTAAAAAATATATATATACCATGAAAGAAACCTAACAGGGATTCAGAGGTCTCCAATTCTAGTCCTGGCTAAGTTCACTTATTTTCCACAGATTCTGACCATGCTACAACTTATCCAATCCTCAATGTCTCTCTCCATTTTTAAATAAAATAATAGATAATAAAATATCGCTACTTCTAGTAAGGCATGTAAAGTTAAAAAATATTTTCTTATTAGGCACTTTTGAATATTTCTGGAGACTTGGTTTTAACCTGTATTGGCCAGATTAAGTAAAGATGATGTGAGAAATGAGAGAAAAAGAGGTATGACTTAGGACGGTATCAAAGCCTCTGGCTATACAGAGTGAAAGATACTTGATGAGAAAAGGAACACAGGGCTGGGCGCGGCGGCTCACGCCTGTAATACCAGCACTTTGGGAGGCTGACGCAGGCAGATCACTTGAGGTCAGGAGTTCAAGACCAGTCTGGCCAACATGGTAAAACCCTGTCTCTACTAAAAATACAAAAATTAGCTGCACGTGGTGGTGCATGCCTATAATCTCAGCTGCTTGAGAGGCTGAGGCATGAGAATTGCTTGAACCTGGGAGGCAGAGGTTGCTGTGAGCCAAGATCACGCCACTGCACTCCAGCCTGGGTGACAGAGTGAGACTCCATCTAAAAAACAAAAAGAAAAAGAAGAAAGAGACACAGGAGGGGTTTCTTAGGGGTGGACCTATTGAACTGAAGGTTTTTGAGGGTCATCCAGTTATAAGTTGTCAGTTGGATAATTATTTGAAGCTTAGGAGAAAAACTTGAGCTAGAGATATAATTTATGGAGTCATCAAATATATTAACGATAATGAAAGCCATAAAAGTGACTGAGATCAACAGGGAAGAGTACAAAAGGAGATGATAATCCATAAATTAGTTTAAGGATGGATGACCAAGCAGAAGAGAAACCAGGAGGTACACCATGAAAGATAGTATGAAAGACAAAGGGGTGAACGTTTCAAGTGGCATGATGAAGAATGAAAAATATCTGTTGCATTTAGTGGCAACAAATCCTGAATTACTTTAGTAAAAAATTTAATAGAATTTTGGGGGTACAATTCAAAATACTGTAGGTAGAACAAGGTGTAGCTATAAATAAATGGATAATATAAATATAGAAAACACTTTCAAGAAGGCTGACTGAGAATATAAGCAGTATTACAACACAGGTTGAGTATCCCTAATCCAATAATTTGCAATCAGAAATCTTCCAAAATCTGAAACTTCTTGAGTATTTACATGATATTAAAGGAAACGCACTCACTGGAGAATTTCAGATTCTTTAGTTTTGGATTAAGTATGCTTAACTGGTAACTATAATGCAAATATTCTAAAATCTTAATAAATCCAAGTCCAAAACACTTCTGGTCCCAAGCATTTCAGATAAGAGATACTCAACCTATATGAATGAAGGAAACATGGGTTCAAGGAAGATTATTTTCCAGTGGAAGATGTGTTTGCTTTTTAAAAATATTGGTTGAAGTGTAGCAGTAGGGATAGGCTGAGGCAACAGAAGAACAAGGAATTATCAGCATGGGGGGTTTCCTGGGATGGTCAAAGGGGATGACATTGAGGCCATTAGTAGAAGGAGAGTTGCTGGTAGAAGTTAATGTTACTGACTGGTAAATAGGAATGGATGCATCCAGAAGTGGCACCATGCCAGGTAACAATAAGGTACAAATTTTCACAGTCCTTTTTGATAGGTGGCCCAAAGTGAATCTTAAGAAGACCTAGAAGCTTGGTACCTGGCTTCAGGTAGAAAATGACCAAAGGAAAATATAGCTTTGCAGAGTAGAGCAAAATAATTAAGTTCATCATTGAGCAGTATAATGCATTAATGTTCACAGGTCAAAAGTAATTCATTCATCCATTTACCAAATGTTGTTTGAATGTCTACTGTGTGCCAACAAACAGAACAGACAAAATCCCTGCTTTTTAATGAGTTTGAATTATAGACGGAGACATGCCATAAGTAAAAATATAATAGAGAAAAAATATATTAAAAGTTGCCAGGTTACAAAAATTATGAAAAAAAAATTAAAGCAGGGAAGGGAACAGAGAGTTTGGGGGACAACTTTCAAGTGTTAATAAGGTAGTTAAGAAAGCCTTCTCTGAGAAGGTGATCTGTGAATAAAGATTTCAAGGAGATGAGTATATGAGCCGTAAAACTACCTGGGAGAAAAACCGGACAAAGTAGGACAAAGACCCTATGCTGTGGAAAGAGTAAGGGAAGCAGGTCCTTGTGCTATAACAAACAGCCATTGAGGGCACAAATTATCTGAGAGCCTCTGCTGCCAGATCCCGAGGACCACACGAGCACCAAGATGGGAATCCAAGTTCATTGGTGTGCTGCACTGGAACTAAAGGCCAGAACAAACTAGAAGGTTTTACTAAGCCCATACTGATTAGGAATTGATCATCAAGCACAGCCATATATAATCAATAAATACTGACTGACTATATGTAAGAAAATTTCTTAAGTAAACCATAAGTGATTTTTACTTATAATGTCATTTTTTTTCAATGAATTGGTTTCGTAACAAGTTTGAAGCTAAAGCCTTTCATTTATGTTTTTATAAGCAGGAAACATCTGAAATAGGAGAATGATATGGTTTGGCTCTGTATCCTCTCCCAAATCCCACCTCCAATTGTAGTCCCCATGTGTTGAGGGAGGGACTGATAATCCCCATGTGTCAAGAGGGGGAGGTGACTGGATTATGGAGGCGGTTCCCCCATGCTGTTCTTGTGTTAGTGAGCGAGTTCTCACAAGATCTGATGGTTTTATAAATATTTGATAGTTCCTCCTTCACACACTCGCTCTCTTTCCTGCTGCCTTGTGTAAAAGGTACTTGCTTCTTCTTCGTCTTCCACCATGATTGTAAGTTTCCTGAGGCCTCCACAGCCATGCAGAACTGTGAGTCAATTAAACCTCTTTCCCTTATAAATTACCCAGTCTCGGATATGTCTTTACAGCAGTGTGAAAATGGACTAATACTGAGACAAATCAAAATACTTCATCAGTTAGTACAGTGATTCTCAAAATCTAGTTCATAGGTCAGCAGCTTTAACATTACCTAGGAACGTGTTAGACATAGAATTTCTCAAGCACCACCCCAGACCCACTACACCTGTGACACTGGAGATGAAGCTCAGCAATATGTGTTTTAATAAGCCTTGCAGATGATCCTGAAGAATACAAAAGTTTGAGAACCAGGACTTAGGGAGAACCAGTCAAGCTACTGGTTACCATGAAATCTATATCATTGCTAGGCCTCAGGAAGAGCCTTAATTAAATGTTACCAAGAAAAAAAAAGTCATAAAATGTAGTTGATATTTGTTAAAGATCATATAACATACAACAGTGGTCCCCAATCTTTTTGGCACCAGGGACCAGTTTCATGGAAGACAGTTTTTCCACAGCCAGGTGGAGGCAGAGGGTTGACTTTGGAATGATTCAAGCATATTACTTTTATTGTGCACTTTATTTCTATTATAATATGTAATAAAATAATTATACAATTCACCATAATGTAGAATCAGTGGGAGCCCTGAGCTTGTTTGCCCGCAACTAGATGGTCTCATCTGGGAGTGATGGGAGATAGTGACAGATCATCAGGCATTAGATTCTCATAAGGAGCATGAAAACTAGATCCTTCACAGGTACAGTTCACAATAGGGTGTCTGCTCCTAAGAATCTAATGCCATTACTGATCTAACAGGAGACAGAACTCAGGCCGTTATGCTAATGATGGGGAGTGGCTGTAAATACAGATGAAGTTTCGGTTGCTCACCCACCGCTCACCTCCTGCTGTGTGGCCGAGTTCCTAACAGGCCACGAACCTGTACGGGCAGCAGTCCATGACCTGGGGGTTAGGTACCTCTGGCATATAGTATTATTAATATGAGTATGATAATTAGGATTATCATTATTCTTATCATAGGTGCTTAATTATATCTGTTCATTTACTGTTACCAAATGGTTGAATTAGCTCCAAAAGCTGAGCTTCTTCCTATGTATAGAGAAGTATCTTGCTGAAGCACTAGAAATAGCTGCCAAAGTACCTTGTGTGTGTGTGTTTTATGGGCATTTGCCAATAAAATAAAGACTTGCTAGACAATGAGTTGTATTAAAGGCCGACAGTTGTATTAAAGGCCAGATTTGTTGGTCCTTTTCTCAGTCACCTAAATTTTTGTGATTTAAATGTCTCTGGCTCTTTCCGGCAAGAAAAAAAAAACCCTTTAGTTTAACTTTATAGTTTAATTACCATTGTATACATTATGGTCATTTTCCCTCAGAACTCATTAGTCAGTCAAGCATTTATTCATAG
>NC_037682.1:114860645-114940645 GCF_003255815.1 Theropithecus gelada | reverse complement strand
GTGAGCCACTGCGCCTGGCCTAAATAGCATTTCTATATACCAACAGTGAATAATCTGATAAACCTGAAAAGTAATCCCATTTACAATAGTCACAAATAAAATTAAATACATAGGAAATAACCAAAGAAGTGAAAGATCTCTATGATGAAAACTATAAAACACTGATAAAAGAAAAAAAAGGGGACACAAAAAAATGGAAAGATATTCCATGTTCATAGATTAGAAGAATCAATATTGTTAAATCCATACTACCAAAGCAATCTACAGATATAATGCAATCCCTATCAAAATACTGATAACAGTCTTCACAGAAATAGAAAAAACAATCCTAACATTTATGTGGAACCACAAATGACCCAGAATAGCCACAACTATCCTGAGTGAAAAGAACAAAAGTGGAGAAATCACATTCCCTGACTTCAGATTATACTACAGAGCTATGGTAACCAAAACAGAATGATACTAGCAAAAAAACAGACACATAGACCTATAACAGAATAGAGAACCTAGAATTAAATCTACATATCTACAGTGAACTTATTTTCGACAAAGGCGTCAAGAACATACATTGGAGCATGAACAGCCTCTTCAATAAATAGTGGTAGAAAAACTGGATATCCATATGCAGAAGAATGAAACTTGACCCCTATTTCTTACCGTATATAAAAATCAAATCCAACTGGATTAAAAACTTAGACCTAAGACCTCAAACTGTGAAACTACTACAAGAAAACTGTGGGGAAACTCCAGGACATTGGTCTGGACAAAAATGTCTTGCATAATACCACACAAGCACAGGCAACCAATGCAAATATGAATAAATGGGGTCACATCAAGTTAAAAAGCTTCTGCACAGCGACAGAAACAACAAGGTGAAGACACAGCCCACAGAACGGGAGACATTTGGCAAACAGACATATGAAAAGGTGCTCAACA
The DNA here is from genome assembly GCF_003255815.1 of Theropithecus gelada. Classification (NCBI taxonomy): domain Eukaryota; kingdom Metazoa; phylum Chordata; class Mammalia; order Primates; family Cercopithecidae; genus Theropithecus; species Theropithecus gelada. The sequence continues at coordinate 114,939,709 of NC_037682.1, read as the reverse complement.
TCATTGATGGTCAGGGAAATGCAAATCAAAACTACAATGATGGCTGGGCGTGGTGGCTCAGGAGGCTGAGGCAGTGACTCACAAGGTCTGGAGTTCAAGACCAGCCTGGACAACATGGTGAAACCCCAACTCTATTAAAAATACAAAAAATTAGCTGGGCGTAGTGGTGGGCTCCTGTAATCCCAGCAACTCAGGAGGCTGAGGCAGGAGAATCGCTTGAACCCAGGAGGCAGAGGTTGCAGTGAGCTGAGATCGCATCATTGCACTCCAGTCTAGGTGACAGAATGAGACTTTATCTCAAAAAAAAAAAAAAAAAAAAAAAAAACTAAACAAAACAAAAAAAACTACTCACACTAGTTAAAATGGCTTATACACAGAGACAGGCAGCAACAAATGCTGGAGAGGATGTGGAGAAAAGAGAACCCTTGTATACTGTTGGTGGAAATGTAAATTAGTACAACCACTATGGAGAACAGTTTGGCAATTCCTCAAAAAACTAAAAACAGAGACCAACAATTCCACTGCTGGGTATATACCCAAAATAAAGGAAATCAGTATATCAAAGAGATACCTGCACTCCTATGTTTATTTGCAGCACTGTTTACAATAGCCGAGATTTTATTTTTTGTGTTTTGTTTTGTTTTGTTTTGTTTGAGACGAAGTCTCACTCTGTTGCCCAGTCTGGAGTGCAGTGGCACAATCTAGGCTCACTGCAACCTCTGCCTCCCAAGTTCAAGCAATTCTCCAGCCTCAGCCTCCCAAGTAGCTGGGACTATAGGCTAACTTTTTGTATTTTTAGTAGAGACAGAATTTTGCCATGTTGGTCAGGCTGGTCTCAAACTCCTGAACTCAAGTGATCCGCCTGCCTCAGCCTCCCAAAGTGCTGGGATTACAGGCATGAGTCACTGTGCCCAGTCTGCTATAGCCAAGATTTCAAAGTAACCCAGATGTCCATCAACAGATGATTGGATAAATGAAATGTGATATATATACACAAAGAAGTACTATTCAGCCATAAAAAAAGAATGAGATCCGGTCATTTGCAAAAACATGGATAGAACTGGAGATCATTAATGTTAAGTGAAATAAGTCAGGCACAGAAAGACAAACTTCGCATGGTCTCACTTAGTTGTGGGAACTTAAAAGCAAAGCAAAACAATTGAACTCATGGAGATAGAGAGTAGAATAGTTACCAGAGGCTGGGAACGGCAGTGGAAAAGTAGGGGGGAAGTGGGGTGATTAATGGGTACAAAAAAAATAGAAAGAATATGACCTAGTATTTGGTAGCACAACAGGGCGATTATAGTCAATAATCATCGTACATTTTAAAATAACTAAAAGAGTATAATTGAATTGTTTGTAACACAAAGAATACATGTTTGAGGGGATGGACACCCTATCTTCCATGCTGTGACTATTACATCCCTATATTAAAGTGTCTCATGTAACCCATAAACATATACACCTACTATGTATTCATAGAATTTTTTAAATTTTTTAAAAAGCATATTAGGACTTGTATTTACATGTATGTTTATTCCACCTTGTTAAAATTTGTTTCATTATGTTACAGTATACATAAAATATTTAGTACAGAAATGCACACAGAATTTATGTGTGTGTGTATGTGTGCCTGCATTTGTGTGTGTGTGTATGTGTGTGTGTGTGTGTGTGTGTGTATATATATATATATGGTATGTGCTCAAACAAATTTTAGTAATAGGTGTTTGCATCCAAGCCGGAGCATCAGCTTCTGGTACAATGACTTCCTCATTACCTAGAAAAGCAAGCGAGGAGTAGTAAAGAGCTCTCCCGAGCTTACATGATTAATCAGTGAGTGACTGAAAAGAGAACCCAGCAGTTTATCCCCTGACTTCATCTCAACCCTGGAGTACGAGGGAGGCAAAGAATGCAGCAGAGAGCAGGACAAGCCTGAGATGGGACTCTCTGCCTTGAGCCCCTGAGTTGCCACCCACTCACATTCCTTCTTCGCTGAGGCTGGTAGGAGGATGGAATTTCTCCCAGCAGGAAGTAGGGAAGCTGGGGAATAAAAATTACCATCCATTCTGCCAGTTGTCCAAATCTAAGTCCCAACTATGGCATCAGCAAAGATAAGAGGAGTTTGCTGAGCTATAATTAACAACTCCCCTTTCTCAGGCACAAAGAAGAAATGCTGGAGTAAGAGAAACAGAGCAGGTGATGGTTACACCTGCGGACAGTTCTGCTGACAGTCACAGAAGCAAACAGGACTGCTAAAGAGGAGCTCTAAGCTGGGAACTTGGGGAGGTAGGAGCAAGACAGGAGCGCTCACTTGCTTCTTTGCCCTGCCCTCAAAAGTCAGAACTTAGCTCAGACCTAAAAAAAAAAAACAAGAACAAATATAAAAAAAAAAAAAAAAGGCCTTATGGCCTTATGTGCTGTCTTCCACAAGACGATGTGACCCCCTAAGCATATGTGCACGTGGATCAGAGAAAGGGGAACATGTGAGAGGTGGTCACAGATCAAAACACTTCCATGAGCATGAGAAGTTTAAAAAGGTTAATAGATGTGTAAGGGCCAGTCTTTACCCTCCATTTGGGCTACAGTCACAAAATCCCATGATCCTAGAATGTTAGAGGTAACAAAAAAGTCTTACATGGTTATTTATTGGTTCATTTACTCATTTAGTATTTAAGTACTATCATGTGCCAAGCACCATGCTAAGTGTTGGGGACACAATAAAACAAAGATGATCCCTGCTCTCATGCAATTTAGGGACTAGCTGGGGAGACAGACAATGATCAAGTCAACAGATCAATACAATTATAATGTGATTAATGCTAACATGGAAAGTAAGCCATTTATCCTGATGCAAGTAAGGGAGAGAAACCCTACTGGGACAAAGGGGTAAGAGGCAGCCTCTCTGAGATGCGACAGCTCCCAGGTGAGGAATCTGAGCTGAGGGCAGTTTGAGTGATGAGTCACTAACAGGGAGAAAGAACTCAGAACTTCCTCTCCACCAACAGCACCACTATTAACAACACTGTTCCTGGGATCTGAACAATACGAACATCTGGGGCCTCTACTGAAGCTGTTTCCAAAGGGACACTTCCACTGCAGCGTTTAATCAAAGTGAGCCTCTTCTGAGACGGGGCCCCCTTCCTAATCAGCTGGAACTAACTGAACACCTTCTGGGCCCACGTTCCACATGGAGTCCGAGTGGGCTGCCTGCGGGTGGCTCTGGAAGCCCGTCCACACAACTGCCACTCTGGGCTCTTCACCCCACCCTCAAGGCAGCTGTCTCTCACCAGGACAGTGAAGACCAGAGCTTATATAACTGGCTTCCCCTGGCAACTGGGAAGTCAAACATTACCTCTCATGGACTCATGTGTGGCTTCCCTTAATAAGTTTGCAAACCTCCTGGTTCTCTAAGAGCTCAGAACTCACCTTCCACACCCTTTGCAGGCTAAGCCCAAGCCTACTGTTTGCTGGCAGTGACACAAGCTGCCACTTACTGTGTGCTACGTCCAGACACAGTGCTAAGTGCCTTTCTTATTTTATCTTAGTTCGATCCCCACAAGCTCCATAAAATAAGTACAATTTTCTTCATTTTTCAGAAAGGAAACATTCAGAGAGGATGAAATGATTTTGCAAAAGCACCACAGCTAGGATGTGGTAGAGCTGGAATTTAAACTCAGGTCTTTTGGTCTCCAAAACTTGAGTTCCCCGCAGCCATTACTGAATCTTGTCCTTGCACCACATCACAGGGTCAGAGACTTCCTTATTCTACCATTATCTGTTGAGAACCTACTGTGTGCAAGGCACAGCACTGAATATCAGTACCAGAGAAGTCATCTAATCAGAGAGGGACATAGTCTTTGCTCACCAGCCTCAAAACTTCAGCCATGAGAAACCCTTGTCAATAGATAGCTAAACAATCACAGGCATCTATGCCTGTGTGTGTATGTGTGTGTGTGTGTGTGTGTGTGTGTGTGTGTGTGTGTGTGTGAGAGAGAGAGAGAGAGAGAGAGAGAGAGAGAGAGAGAGAGAGAGAGGATTGAGGTAAAGCCACCTACTGCCTCTAGCCTTTCCCTACCTCTGAAATCCCTTTGGCCTCTCTTTCTGCCTTTCTCCTTCCTTTTCCCTCCTCACTTCATTCATTCCATCTTTCTCAGTGATGTTTCTCTTCATGCCAAAACAAAAGCAAAAACACACAAACCTGCCCGTAAGTTTACATGACACTCTGTCTTGAATGCCTGCCAGCCTTCAAATTTAATTCTAATCTTAGGGGCTGGAACCTCTTCCTCCTCCAGGAAATCTCCTCCTTCTTCTAGTTACAGAGGCCAGGAGGGCAGGGCAGATTCAGCCAGGTGCCACTGCAGCCCATCTGCCAGGTACAGGGGCTGTTTTAGGAAAAAATGCCCCACATCTGATGTGTGCTCAAATAGTTCTGGAGTCAGACCAAAGTGCCCAAAGAGGTGATATAGAAATGAACACACTGAGCAATGGCCCCAAACACCTGCCGCTTAGGTCCCCATAAGTGGAAGGGAATGATCCACACCCCAGAGACGCCAGTGCCCCTGCCCAGGGGACCCTACCCAGGTCAACTACACTGTTCCCTACCGCACCTTTTTCAAGATTTCCAATTTCTTTACGGACTGGAGCAACTTATCATAAAGGAGAAAAGTAATGGTCCCTGGCCAGTTATGAAGAAGGACCCGGAGGCCAAGGCACCTTGTTGGGAGGCACACAGTGAGGCACAGACTCAGTCTCCTAGTCAGCATCACAGCCACCCACACCCCTTGGCCTTTCCCTTCAGCCTCTTGCAATGGATCACTGAGTCTCCCTCTTGGGCAGGGACCTACAACATCTCCAAACACGGAGCCAACCCGGGCAATCCCAAACCTCATCTCCAGGGTCCCCACCACCTACTTGGCTCGCAGAAAGGCCAGCTTCTTCCTCAGGGAGGAGACGTGGTAGTGACAAGCCTGCTTTACAGCTGTGCCGCATGAGACGGTCTCTGGCTGTAGATTCTGCACCATGCTGGGCTCAGGGGAGGGCTGGCCACATGGCAGCTGGGACCCCAAGAGCTGGGGGCTCACTCTGGAGCTGCATGGACTTGCTGCCCCTGCAGCTACCCCAGCTGTCAACTGTGGAATCCTGCACATAAGCGCTCCCCTCCCTGTGGTTCAGTATAAAACACAGGCAGGTGGAGGGCCCAGGGTGGGCAAGCCTGGGGTCCTGTGTTACCGAGATCCCCTCTGCCTTTTGCCCAAGCCACAGCTCCAAATGAAGCCCTCCTCCATCTTTCAACATCTGGCAGAGCTCTGGGCACTTGGTGAGTTTCCTCCCCTCCTTTGTCCTCAGACAAGGAGGATGAAGCTGTACCTGCATGTGATGTCAGCTGCTGGTGCTGGGGGAAGGGGAGGAGCAGCGGGCACTGCTCCCAGAGGGTTTGCAACTTGGCTTTCTCCCCATGGTAAGGGATCATGGGAGTGTCCGTGAGTCCATGGGGAATTCATTGGCCAGGCAGGTAGATGGAGCTAGACTATTCTGGAAATATGCTACTGGGGATATATTTCTGGGACAGAATAAGCAAAATTGAAAAGACTTCTTCTTCGACTAGGAAGCTATCTATCCCAGTGGCTAGACCCGAGTTGGCAGTGACGATCTTACTCTAGCACGACGGCGTCAACTCCTAAAACTTGCCCCTTGACCTCAAATGTCAATACCTTGGTTTCTCCATTCATTTGTTCCTGAATTCCAAATCCCAAACCATTTCCGAGCACCTACTCTGTGCTGGACACAAGAGACAACAGAAATACACAGTTTCTGTCCCCAGGATCTCATCAACTAACAGGGAGACAGATAAATCACATAGCACACAAGGATGTGGTAAGTGCTGCAACAGAATTAGCCACAGCGTACTCCTGTACCTATAAAATAGGTGTGATAAGACTCACCTCCCTCCCTCAACTGGAAGAAATGAGGTGAGCCCTAACATGACATGTAAGACATGAAAGTCCTTTTTTTTTTTTTTTTTTTTTTGAGAGAGAGAGAGAGAGAGAGGGAGAGTCTTGCTCTCTTACCCAGGCTGGAGAACAGTGGCACAACCTCGGCTCACTGCAGCCTCTGACTCCTGAGTTCAAATGATTCTTGTGCATCAGCGTCCCAAGCAGCTGGGACTACAGGTGTGTACCACCACACCTGCTAATTTTTGTATTTTTAGTAGAGACAGAGTTTCACCATTTTGACCACGCTGTTCTCAAACTCCCGACCTAAGGTGATCCACTTGCCTCAGCCTCCTGAAGTGCTGCGATTACAGGCATGAGCCACTGCACCCAGCCACAAATGTCTTTTAAGGTACTTGGAGAAAAGCTGACACAAAAAAAGTTCCAAAATTAATTATATCTAAACATCACACTATTCTCATTCCACCTTCACTTAGGAGACATCATTTTCCATCACACAGAGAAAATATACTGCTGCCACGAACCTCCTCGCCTTCCTACCATAGCACCTAGGAACTCACTGCATCCACCTCAATCAGTCTCCCCTGTTCAAAGGTAATCTTCTCACCTGTGATCTGGACCCACCTTCTCTTGCCTCCTCTAAAACTCTGCTTCCTTATCTTTCAACAGATGGCACCCCCTAGCTGAGCAAGCTGGAATCCTAGGACTCAACTTTGAACACCTCCCTTCTCTCACACCCATATGTACCCAATTCATCATCAAGCCCTGGACATTTTATCTCCTAAACATATCTTGAATTTGTCTACTTCTTTTTTTCACTATCACCATCCACATTCCAAGACACAAACATCCTTAGCTTGGATATAGTAACAGTCTCCTAAGGACCTCAGCTGATCTCCCAGTATCCATGAAACAGCCTCTGTGTTTTTGTGAGCAATTTTTTCATAAGCAAATCTGATCCTGTCATCTCCTGTCTCAAAGATCTTCAGTGGCTTCCTGGGCTTTAAAATAAAGACCAAGACTCTTTTGACTATTCTTTCTTGCTTCTCTATTACTATATCCTGGTCATCCTGGCCATCAAAGCTCCTGCCTCATCTCATCCATACCATCTCATCTGTCTCACATCACTGTTTCCAATTCATCCTTCTAGTCTTTGCCCAAGCCTTACACCTTGGCCCCAACCCCTCTGGCCGGGTCCAGCTTCTTCGGTACACTTTGCCTGGTACTATGTCCCCTTCCTTTAAGACACCCATCCAAATTCCAAGTTTGCATATTCTCAAACGTGTTTAATATTCTCCCTTCAACAAGACTGGAAACCCCAGTACATACTGCTCTTTCTTTTCTTTTTTGAGACAGGGTCTTGCTCTACGCCCAGACTGGAGTGCAGTAGCTATTTTTTGTAGAGACGAGGTTTTTCCAGGTTACCCAGGCTAGTCTGAAACTCCTAGCCTCAAGTGATCCTCCCACCTCAGCCTCCCAAAGCACTGGAATTACAGGCACCAGCCATCACACTTGGCCGATAGTGCATAATTGATCAGTTTGTCGAATGAATGAACAAATGAATTTACCCTCCCTGAAATTCTTGGCCTTGAGCTATCAATTTCTACTTCAGAGATTACAAAAAAGTGCTTCTGTCTCTCCATATTGAAATAATAATTTTCCCCAGTCATCCCTGTGTTCCCCTCTAGGTATCCTCCCTATTTCTCTTCTTCCCAGGCAGACTTCTAGAATGAAATCACTACGGTCAGTCTCTTCTCCCTCCCCTCAGATATACTCTTCTGAAAGTGCTCTGTGGTAACCAATGATCTCCACAAATTGCCACTGCAGAGGATTCCTTTTAGTCCTTTTCTTACCTATTTCTACCCTTTCAACTATTCTTTCTTGCTTCTCCATTACTATTTCCTAGTCATCTTGGCTTCAATGGACAATCTTTTAAAATTCTTCCTTCCTTTGTCTTCTGCTTAAACTTTGCTAATCCTAAGACTCTTGCCTCAACTACATTCTCATTGCTGTGCTCTTCCATAGTGGTGGCTGCCCAACTAGCACGCTCAGTCTCGTCCCCCTGAGCTTCAAACGGCATAGCCAATGGCCCAGTGTATCTCTCCACTGGCACACTCCACGAGTAGTTCACGCTACATGTCTAAATTAAACTCACTGCCACCTCTGCTCCTCAAATCCTTCCTCCTCAACCCAGTATTTTAATGATAATACGACTAGTAGGCACATACACATTAACCACAGGCCAGGTATGATTTCTTTTTTTTCTTTTTCTTTTTTTTTTTTTAAACTCTTCTAGGACCCTTTATCTGAAAACATAAATGGACAGGCTCCCTGGGTGGGTGCTGATAAGCCCTTCTCTCTCCTTGGTCCGGTGGCCCCAGAATCTGCCTCATTTCCATGCCCACATGGATACCATTCCTCTAGCACCTGCTGTTCCTGGGCCATCAAGGGGTCAGTCTCGAGGGGCTACACAAGAGAGGTAAAGCCCCCCCACCATTTTCCCTGAGCTCCAAATTTCCATCGGGTCCCACACTCCTTCCTCTGCTGACCAGGGTGCACCGTGGGCATGGAGCCACTTCTTTATGTTGCTCTCTCTTCCTGTCTCCCTTGAGCATCACCCTTTCACTGCGTCCCTGATGCTCTCGTGAGATACACTTCTGGGGTAGGGCTCCCCCTCACTGAGTGTGACAGCGGAGGAGGAGGGCCAAAGCTTTCAGTCAAGGCCGTGGGGTGGCAAGCAGGGAGGAGAAGGGCCAAAGCTTTCAGTTGGGGCCGTGGGGTGGCAAGGGGAGAAGATCGGCTCCCCAGGTTCACACCTCCATTCCCACGTGTCATCACCCACATGGCCTTGTTCTTGATGCCTGATGGCCACGTTAAGTCATGGGGCTGCAGAATTACTCAAGAGCAGGGACCACGTCTTCGTCTTGGAATCCCTGCCTAGCAGACAGCAGGGCCAGGCAGGCAGTTAATGCTGGGCCACAGGTTATCCAGGTTGGCATCCACCATGCCCAAATGCCCAGCCTGGAGAGCCCCTGGGGGAGGTATCCGTCCTCCACAGCCCTGGAGGGGCTAGGACTCAACTCTGAACACCTCTCAGGTGTAATTTTTCTCACAGGAATATCTGGGAGCGACCTGGTGCTACAGACTCAGTGTTGGTGCCCCACCCCCAACTGGATATGTTGAAATCCTAACCCCCAGTGCAATGGTGTTAAGAGGCGGGGTCATAAATCATGAAAATGGAGCCCTCATGAATGTAATTAGTGCCCCTATAAGGGGGCTCACTAGACCAGAGTTCTCCTTTTTACCATGTAAGACACAGCAAGAGGACAGCTGTCTATGAAGACAACAGGACCTCACCACTCGCTGAATGCCCACATCTTGGTCTTGGACTTCCCGGACTCCAAAATGGAAAGAAATAATTTTCTGTGATGTACAACACACCCAGTCTATGGTATTCTGTTATAGTCGCCTGAACTAAGACACACGGGTACCCTGTTTCTCAACATGACTCAGTGGCAGCTGGGTGCGGTGGCTCACATCTGTAATCCCAGCACTTTGGGAGGCCAAAGCAGGCAGATCACCTGAGGTCAGGAGTTCGAGACCAGCCTGGCCAACATGGTGAAACTCTGTCTCTACTAAAAATACAAAAATTAGCTGGGCATGATGGCGGACGCCCAGCTAATCCCAGCTACTCAGGAGGCTGAGACAGGGCATTCACTTGAATCCAGGAGGAGGAGGTTGCAGTGAGCCGAGACTGCATCACTGTACTCCAGCCTGGGCAACAGAGCAAGACTCCATCTCTAAAAAAATAAAATCAAACAAACAAAAAAACATAACGTAGTGGTTTCCAATCATCCATAAAGAACACTCACTCCTTATTACAGCAGGACATGGCATGACCAGGCACTTGCCTACCTGTCCAAAGGCCTTTCCTGGCCACTCACTAACTACCCCTCTCATAGAATATGATGCTGCAGCACACTGAAGTATTTGTGGTTCCTCAACATGCCTTGCTTTCTCCCGCCTCCATGCTTATGTACATCTTGTTCCCTCACTTGCAAATGCTGTCCATGTGACAGACTCCTACTCCTCTTGCAGTTCTCAGCTGAAGCACAGCCCCCTTTGTGGAGTTTTCTGGAAACCCTCCCACCCCTGCCCTCACCCCAAACAGTAGCTGTGTTTCTCTGTGGCAAGTTTAATTCCCCAAGCCTTGGTTTTTCTAAACTCTAATATGCAGATAATGGCATGTACTTGATAGGGCTGTTGAGAGGATTATATTTTAAAATGTATGCAAAGTTTACTGCACAGGTTTAAGTACATAGTAAGCACTTAGTGAACTTCTTCATTTTCTTTTGAGACAGAGTCTCACTCTGTTGTCCAGGGTGAAGTGCAGTGGTGCGATCTCAGCTCATTGCACTTTCTGCCTCCCGGACTCAAGTGATTCTCCAACCTTAGCCTCCTGAGTAGCTGGGACTACAGGCGCACACCACCACACCCAGCTAATCTTTGTATTTTTAATAGAGATGGGGTTTTGCCATGTTGGTGACTGGTCTCGAACTCCAGGCCTCAAAGGGATCCACCCCTCTCTGCCTCCCAGATTGCTGGGATTACAGGCATGAGCCACCACACCCAGCTTGTAAAATTCTTCAGTTGTATTACCTTATGCATAATTCTTTAAGTCAACTATTACATTCTATTATACTTGTTTATTTGTAGGTATATCACACCATAAGAGAATCAGTTTCTTGAGGGGGAAATAGCACAACTTAGTCTATTTATCCGGAGTATATATGTGTGACATTTGCAGATGCTCAATATTCTATACCTTCATTCTGTCTTTGCTTTTTCTTTATTTTTATTTTTATTTGTATTTTTTGAGACAGGGTCTCACTCTGTCACCCAGGCTGAACTGCAGTGGCACAATCTAGGCTCATTACAACCTTCGCCTCCCAGGCTCAAGGGATCTTGTACCTCAGCCTCCCAAGTAGCTGGGACCACAGGCACATGCCACCATGCCCAGCTAATTTTTTGTATTTTTGGTAGAGATGGGGTTTTGCCATGTTGCCCAGGTTGGTCTCGAACTTCCGAGCTCAGGCAATCCACCCACCTCGGCCTCCCCAAGTGCTGGGATTACAGGGGTGAGCCATGGTGCCCGGCTTTGTCAAGAACAGAAGAATGTAAGATCTGGTAGGAAACTGAGAGTAAAATGTTATGATAGCCAGAATCAGAGCACGAACAGCTACCATTTGTCAAGCACCTACTTAATGGCTCTTTACAACTGTTTTCTCATGTATTCTTTACAAGAAAATCCAATGGACATCAAATTTTTACAAAGGAGGTAACTACGGTTGAGGGTTGAGTAACACTAAGTAAATTGCCTTTACAAATGCACAGTTAGGCTGGGTGCAGTGGCTCATGCCTGTAATCCCAGCACTTTGAGAGACAGAGGCAGGTGGATTGCTTGAGGTCAGGAGTTCTAGACCAGCCTGGCCAACATGGTGAAACCCTGTCTCTACCAAAAAATACAAAAATTAGCCAGGCATGGTGGCACACACCTATAGTCCCAGCTACTCAGGAGGCTGAGGCAGAAGAATCCCTTGAACCTGGGAGGTGGAGGTTGCAGTGAGCCAAGATTGTGCCACTATTCCAGCCTGCGTAACAGAGCAAGACTCTGTCTCAAAAGGAAAAAAAAAGAATGAATTAATGTCCTGCATTCCATTACACACACACTTTGGGGAAGTTACCTATTTTGCTTTCTACTGGAAACCTGGAAAAATTATTCTTATCTCTGAGACAATCTCCATTTCCTAATAAACACATTTTCATAAAAATCAACCCTTCTCGCTCATGCCACACCCACCCAGCAAATGTATGTCACAATCCTTTAACCTACCCTCTACTCCTGTCATGGTTCCAAAGGCTTTCCTTCAGGACAGAGCACCAGTGTGAATAAGGAAAAAACCTTTCTCAGAAATCCTTAGGTTTGAACACCATATGAAAGCATTCTACCCACTGCCGTGTATAGCAGGGTAGCTATGTAGTCTCTAAATTAATGATAACCGTTCCGAACCTTACACAAAAACAAGAAAAAAAAAAAACAATATTTTATTAAACCCGTTGAAAGTGCATCCGGTACTGAAAGGTTATAATTTGAATCTTTAAAGTAGAAGAAATCAATGTTAATTATTTCGCCTGCTCTATGAAACAATTTTTCATGGTACAATTGATGATGTGGTTTGGAAAATTAGAAGCAGCCACAGGAAAAAAAAAATCCATAATATCCACCTCATCCTTGATCATTTTCGGTCAGTGACAATACCAGCAGCTCCACCTGCCACCCAGGGGCATTACGAAGAGTAAAAAGAGGACTGCAGGGAGGCCGCACCAGTGCAGGAAATGCCGCCATTCATGGCTTGGTGCACTGTCCCTCAGAGGGGGCCAGAACGAGGAGCATAGGCCAGATGCCCACCACTGCCCCCATCTCCCCAGGGTTCCAATCTCACCCCAGGTCAGAACATCACAGATCAAAGTCCTAAACACCTGGAGACTCTTAAGTGGGGAGGAAGAATCAGGTGCAGAGTGTGAGTTAGTTCTGAGCTGAGCCTGGGAGACTAATTTGAGCTCCGGAAACTTGTTCTCTCCAGGAGAAGGAACCCAGCAGCCAAGAAGAGAACAAAGACTTTCTTCAGAAGGGCAACGGTGAGTGAACACACACTAGAGCCAATTTCCGAGGTTTTGGGGGTGGGTGGGGTGGGCCGGTCACAGGGACCGCCAGAGGAAGCATACTTCTGACCACATTCTCTCTGTTCCTCATACTCTCCAAAGTGAGTTGATGCAAAACAATATCTCCATCCACCATCAAGAGCTTAGGGGGCTGCGAGTGGGCCAAGATGGGAACAACGGACCAGGGAAGAAATCGAGAGAGTTTTTCTGGGCAGAGGTTTAGATGGGAGAACCTTTGTAACATTTCCTTTGGTGGGAGGAGTGAGCGGTTAGAAAGGAGAAGTTAGAACAGAATTTATATCAATGTAAAGTCCCAAATACCAAACAAAAGGCAGAGTTCTCTCTAGTTAGCAAGCAGCTATGTCCTTGGGAAAAATATATTAGGGTATATGCATCTCAGCACTACTCATCTCTTCCAGGAATGCCCCAAGCAGCAGAGATAATATAAAGTGAGTTAAGGAACTGTCAATCATAGAACTGGTAGAAGAACAGCCAAAGACATCACGCTCAAAAATGGACAGTATACTTCTGGAGATGTTTGGTGCACAGCACAGGGAAGGTGGCTGTGCTGGGGGACCTCTGTGGCCTCTTCTAATTTTGAGATTATGATTGCTGCAATCTAGAAAGCTTTGCACAGACAGTGGAGGGTACTCTAGGGACTGAGAGAACTGCCATCAGATCAGATCATACCTGATTAAGCATCTTGACAAGGATGATTAGTCTTTGCTCCTTGGGAGTGCCATGTCTCCATATGCATGGGTCTAAATCGATGAGCTGAACTGTTTTGATTAATAGGGGGCACAAAACTGAGAACTAGGGCAGAACTCACAAGACCTTATAACCTAAAGAAATAAGGACTAGAGAGGTTCCACTCTCTCAACCAGAACGAAATCCCTTTTGACACAGCACCCAGCTTTTGCTTGAACACTCCTATGAAAGGGAGAGATTACAGTAGTCCCCCCCTTACCTGCGGTTTGTTACCCACAGTCAAGTGTAGTCAGAAGATATTAAGTGGGGTGGTGGCTAACGCCTGTGATACCAACACTTTGCGGGCTGAAGCAGGCGGGTCACTTGACCTCAGTAGTTCAGAGCAGCTGGGGAAATGTAGCAAGACCTCGTCTCTACAAAAATATACAAAAATTAGCCAGGTATGGTGGCAGGTGCCTATAGTCCCGGATACTCAGGAGGCTAAGATGGGAAAAATCACTTAAGCCCTAGAGGCAGTGAGTTGAGATCACGCCACTGCACTTCAGCCTGGGTGACAGAGATCCTATCTCAAAAAAAAATAAAAAATAAAAATAAAAATAAAAATAAAAGAAAATATTAAATGGAAATAAACAATTCATCAGTTTCAAATTACGTGTCATCCTGAGAAGTGTGATGAAATCGCTTGCTGTCCCGCCTGGAATGTGAACCATCCCTTTGTTCAGCATATCCACACTGTACACATGCCCCACCCGTTAGTCACTTAGCTCTCAGTTCTCAGATAGAAAATCCAAGTGAGTACAGCTCTATCACGGAAGAGCACTTTCTTATCCTGAGCTGCAATCCTTCTCACTGACTTCTAACCCTCCAATTCTATTTCTTCAGCTTTCAGATATCCAAAAATCTCTGGGACTACACGCATGCGCCATCATGCTCGGCTAATTTTTGTATTTTTAGCAGAGACGGGGCTTCCCCTTGTTGGCCAGGCTGGTCTCAGACTCCTGGCCTCAAGTGATCTGCCTGCCTCAGCCTCCCAAAATGCTGGGATTACAGGTGTGAGCCGCCATGCAGGGCCACAATCAACTCATATTATAATGATATATTTATCATATAATCATTCTTTTCTGGACTCTAATGCATCAGTATCTACTTCCAAAGAACTGGAATAATACATGAAATATGATCATACTAGTATAGATTATAGTGACGTCTTTTTTTTTCTTTTAATCCATGCACCCTGCTCCCATGAATGAATTAAAAACTTTCGAAGATCATTTGGTAGTTGTGTCATATTATTGGCTCATATTTGGCTGGCAAATAAAAATATTCTTTCTTTTTCACATGAAATCCTATCAAATTAGGCTCCCTGTGGCAATTCTACACTTGTGAAATAAATCTTTTCTAATATAAATATACAAGATAATATCATATTTCATAGACATTTCAAGACTTCATAGTGAGCCGGGCATGGTGGCTTACACTTGTAATCTCAGCACTTTGGGAGGCCGGAGCAGGTGAATCACTTGAGGCCAGGAGTTCAAGACCAGCCTGACCAACACGGCGAAGCCCCGTCTCCACTAAAATTACAAATTAGAGGGGTGTGGTGGCACATGCCTGTAACCCCACTTACTCTGGAGGCTGAGGTGGGAGAATCACTTGAACCCAGGAGGTGGAGGTTGCAGTGAGCTGAGATTGCACCACTGTACTCCAGCCTATGAGACAGAGCGAGACTCTAAGGAAAAAAAAAAATCACATTTCCATTAAAAAGAAAACATCTCCTTGGTTTCCACCCATTGTTCTACTCAAAATAATAATAAATCTTGATTCTATCATACTTAGTGTCCTCTACCCCCTCTCAGCAGAGGGTCCACCATAAGTTGACAAATGTGGTAAAAGCACCTTCTGCTTTTTCACCCAGCTCGTTGATAAAAACGATAAACAGAGCTAGACGAAAAGCAGAGCCTCCGCGGTAGGCCAGCTGAGACTTCCTTTTAGTTAACATCAACACCATCAGCTTTCTGTAGGCAAAGAAGTTTAACTTGCTATGGCAAATCCACCACTGTCTACCATTCACAGGCACTGTGCGAAGCAGGCGCTGGCTGGGCCTCACACTGAGTGCTTAGCTAGCTGTATCTCCCATCCTCAACCAAGCATTGAAGAGCCTCTATATTCTCATTGCATCCCAGACATCCCGCCTCATTTTTCATTAACCCTGCTGCCATCTGACGCCATCCGACACCTGACATCCTGGGCTATGCAACTTCCTCGGGCACAAAATGCCCTTCACCTCCTGATCCACATTGTACCCAACCTATAGGGCATGACTCAAGTCCTAACTCTACTGTAAGGTTTTGTTTTTTGTTTTTGTTTTTTTTAGATGGAGTCTCCCTCTGTCGCCCAGTCTGGAGTGCACGATCTTGGCTCACTGCAACCTCCACCTCCCGGGTTCAAGCGATTCTCCTGCCTCAGCCTCGGAGTAGCTGGGATTACAGGCACATGCCACCGTGTCTGGCTAATTTTTGTAGTTTCAGTAGAGATGAGGCTTCACCATGTTGACCAGGCTGGTCTTGAACTCCTGACCTCAAGTGATCCACCCGCCTTGACCTCCCAAAGTAATGGGATTAGGTGTAAGCCACCACACCCGGCTCAGTATGAAGTCTTTTCAACCTATTTGCTTTGCCACATGTTGACTTCTTTTGCTGAACACAAAAAGCCTCCAGACCAGCCCCTTTGTGTTGCCCCTTTTCCTTTCTGGGGTGAAAGTTTTGTCTTTCTAATCAGTCAAGCACAGAGGTCTGAGGCTCTCTCATTCCTCTTCAGTTTTCCACATTTTATTTTGCACAAAGCAGAGGCACAATCTTCCTCAAACATTCCACCCCACCCCCTCTATTCTTTGCCCCCATCTCGCCCTCCAAGTTGGACCTTACCTTTCTTCCCGCGCTCGAGGACTCAGGAACCTGCTAGAATCATCATCGTGGCTGCTCTGCTGACTGCTCTGTTGGCTGCTGAGGAAAGACACAGGATATCAACCGTTAACTTCAGCTTCTTTCTCAACCCTGGGGGAGGTCACTTAGACTAGACAAAGACATGGGCTTACAAAATTTTAAAGATACAAGTTCCCCCAAGTAAGTCTAGCATAGAGAATGCACAGTTAGACCATATGAGAAACGACACAAGGCTGGTAAAATCCCCGGCCATCACACCTGCAGACTGTCTTTTGCCAGCCAAAACAGAAGAGGCCCATCTCGCCCTGCTACCACGCTCTTCCCTGGCTATATATACCATAACCAGCAAATGCCTCCAGCATTCTCTCTGCCCACTCCTCTTCCTCTCTCTGATGGGATTATAATCCAATTCTCCTCAGCCCACCAGAGACTCTCAAACCACTGACGTGGACTGGGTGGGGTGTTGGGGGAAGGGTGTGAGAGGTGTGGGAGGAGGGAGATTCCAGTAAGACAGAAGACTGGATGGGGCCAGGAGTCACCTACTCTGCTTCCCCAGTAAGGCAAAAGGCTGGATGGGGTCTGGGGTCACTTAGTCTGCTACTCTGCCTCTGGGGGAGGCTGAGGAGGATAAGAAATAGAAGAGGGAATAAAGCGTGGAACCCCACACCTTAAAGCACTGTAGGTGAGATAATTACACAGCTTTAGTTCAGGCAGAGTTCTTTTGGGAGGTCATATCTTATAGTAATATGGGAAAGAATGGCCTTTCCTTTTACTCCAGGCAGAGAAAAGCTTATCAGACACTCATGACACTAACTGCCCACATAGCTGATGAACAAATCATTTTCATTAATTATTATTAAATACTCCAGCCATCTGATCAGGAGTCCACAAACTAGAAACTCTAGGCTCAACCTAGAGCCACATGTTTTCACTCAGCCCCGTGAGCTAAGGATGCTTTTTGTACTTTTTAGTGGTTGGAAGAAAAAAAATCCAAAAAAGAATATTTCATGACAGGTGAAAATGATGTGAAATTTAAATTTAGTGTCCAGAAATGAAGTTTTACGGGAACACAGCCACGCCTACATTTACATATTATCTTTGGCTATTTTCCTGCTACCATGTCAGAGCTGAGTGGTGAAGGCAGAATTGAGTAACTAAGGCAGAGTTGTGGGCACTATAGGCCCACAAAGCCCACAGTGCTCACCATCTGGCCCTGTACAGAGAAAGTGGGCCAACCCCTGCTTTACATAGGTTCTATTAATAATAAATCCGTATTACCAGAAAGTTGGCCAACCTCTGCTTTACATAGGTTCTACTAATAATAAATCCCTATTACCATAAATGTCACTATAACCAAGGCTACCACATACCCATCATTTTCTCCTTGTTCTGGTGGATCATCTGCTGCACTAAGGTGCACTGGTCTCTACAGAGGATATTCCTTAGCCTAGATGCCCGGCAGAACGCAAACTGGACAATCTTGCAGAGCAAGTGCTTGCTCCAGTGTCTGTACACTCTCAGCCAAAGCACGAGTTCTGTGGTTACAGTTACCACATGCTCTTATGTTCCATTCTTCCAGCAAGAAGTAAATGACCTGAAAAGTAATTTACATCCAACTTTCAAACACAGACACAAGAAACCATACACATTACCACACATACCAGAAACCAGAACAGCGCTGTACACAACGCCTCCAGCTGCTCGGCAGAACTCACTGTGTAGGGAATCCTTTGCTCTTTCCTTTCCATGCAGCACGTTTTTACGGCTTGTTCACGATGCAGTGGCTGCTCATCATTTTCACTTTGCCAGCTCGGATGGACTTGCCTATTACGAACTCCTCATAACCAAATTCTCTACAATGTTGTTAACTCATGAGATGTCTTACTTGGAACTGGCCTGTTAGAGCATCCTCTTATATACAACCTGGGACAAGTGTCACTCCACAGTAGGCAGCACACAGATGACTGTAACTCAAATTCCAAAGCCCACACAGCTCCAGAGGCAGGGTCTACACAGCAGGAGAACACACCACTTAAAACAGTCAACGGGGCTCAACCAAGCCAACCACAATCAGCATTGCAGCCTCTTCAAAGCAGAGGTCACACTTGACCCCGCTGAGCCAGGATGAGCTGGTTCTTCCTAGTCCCCCCATCCTCCCCCTGGCAATCAAAATTTTAAACTAATAAAGGGGGCTAGACTCAAGGCCATGTACCAGGATTTCAGAAAAATAATTCTAAGCTGATATTTGCAAGTTAAACCACTAGATGGCACTGTTGACTTCCAAACCAGAACTACAACAAAGAAAACCAGCCAGGAGCCTCAGGAACCAGAACCAGGGACCGCCTCCTTTCTGGCGCCCCACTCTGGCCTTCCTTCCCATAGCTTAGAAAACAGTTCAGATGGCAGAGAAGAAAGCAACAATGGGTCACCTTCAAACTGTGCACTGGTTTCAAATAAATATCAAACTACGTGCATCCAACAAGATTCATATCACGCTATGTGTACAAGAAGCATCATCAAGACAATGGTTAAGAGACTACAACACGGAACCCGGCGGGTTGGCTCATGCCTGTAATCCCAGCACTTGGGGAGGCTGAGACCGGATGATCGCTCAAACCCAGGAGTTCCTAATCAGCCTGGGCAACACGGTGAGATCCCATCACTATAAAAAAAAAAATTAGCCAGGCATGATGGTGTACACCTGTAGTCCCAGCTACTTGGAAGACTGTGGTGAGAGGAAGAAAGGAAAAAGAAAGAAAAAGAGGACCGAGCGCGGTGGCTCACGCCTGTAATCCCAGCACTTTGGGAGGCCAAGGCGGGCGGATCACGAGGTCAGGAGATCGAGACCATCCTGGCTAACAGGGTGAAACCCCATCTCTACTAAAAATACAAAAAATTAGCTGGGCACGGTGGTGGGCGCCTGTAGTCCCAGCTACTCGGCAGGCTGAGGCAGGAGAATGGTGTGAACCTGGGAGGCGGAGCTTGCAGTGAGCTGAGATTGCGCCACTGTACTCCAGCCTGGGAGACAGAGCAAGACTCCATCTCAACAAAAAAAAAAAAAAGAGAAAAAGAGAAGAGGCCAGGAGTTCCTAATCAGCCTGGGCACCATGGTGAGATCCCATCTCTATAAAAAAAAAATTAGCCAGGCATGATGGTGTACACCTGTAGTCCCAGTTACTTGGAAGACTGTGGTGGGAGGAAGGAAGGAAAAAGAAAGAAAAAGAGAAGAGGCCGGGTGTGGTGGCTCACGCCTGTAATCCCAGAACTTTGGGAGGCTGAGGCAGGTGGATCACCTGAGGTCAGGAGTTCGAGACCAGCCTGGCCAACACGGTGAAACCTCACCTCTACTAAAAAAAAAAAAAAGAAAAAAATTAGCCAGGCTTGGTGGCGAGCACCTGTAATCCCAGCTACTTGGGAGACTGAGGCAGGAGAATCACTTGAACCAGAGAGGCAGAGGTTGCATTGAGCCGAGATCGTGCCTGGGCGATACAGTGAGACTCTGTCTCAAAAAAAAAAAAAAAAAAAAAAGAAGAGAAGAGAAGGGAAGGGAAAGGGAAGGAAAGAGAAGGGGAAAGGGAAAGGGAAAAGGAAAGGGAAGGAAAGAGAAAGGGAAAGGAAAGAAAGGGAGAAGGAAGGGAGGGGAGGAAGAGGAAAGGAAGGGAGACAGGAGGGAGGGGAAGGGGAGGCCACTAACAGATGAAACTGTCTTTTGGAAACCGTGAAAAAGAAACTCTAAACTAGGATTTGGAATGACTTTGCCTTGGCATCGATGACTGAAAGATGCCTTAACTCTGCAAAGAAGGGAATTTGTATAAGCAACTGTTTGCCATTCACTCCAGACAGCTAGTCCAGTGACAGTTCCATTTACCGCTTACAATTTCAATTTCCATTTCCATTTACCATTTACCACTCTCATGTACCCAGCACTGTGCGAGGGGAGGGGAGGGGAGGGGAGGAAAGGGGAGGGGAAGGAAGGGAGAGCGGAGGGAGAGGGGAGGGGGAGAACGAGGGGAGGGGGAGGTGGGAGAGGAGGAGACGGGAGTCGAAGAGGGAAAGAAAAAGAGAAAGAAAGAGAAAGAAGGAGGAAAGAAAAAGAAATGTGAAGTATGGAAAAGAGCATCTGTCACATTTTAACTGCTATATAAATGCTAGGTGCTATTATTCTATATGCAAGGCATCATTTTGTGGGTTATAGGAAAAGAAAGACATGAATCAAACAAAGATCCTGCTCTCAAAGTGCTTAGAATCTGGAAAGTAAGATTCAACATAAATAACTATATTTAAAAGCAGAAAAATGATAACTCTCAGTAGTATGTATTAAGTGCTATGGGAACACAGAATGCAGAAATGTCATCTCCTTCTGGGACCAGTAAGAGAATTCTGTCTTAACAACAACAAGGTTTTTGTGCTGACACTGGATAGACTGAAGATATGCAGAAATGAGAAGAAAACGCATTCCAGTTCAATTCCATTTACCACTCTCATGTACCCAGCACTGTGCTAGGAGACAGTGCTGTAAAGATGATCAGGACAAGGTCTCTTCAGCAAGGAGCTCCCCGTCTTAAGACATACAAATATTCACTGTGGACTGTAATGCAACAGCAGCAGAAAAATGAATAAGGTGTAGCTGGCGGACACCTCTGTTGCAAAGCTGCAGGGAACACATCAGAGAAGTGAATATTGAGCTGGAGGGACTCTAGATAAATCCATGGTGGCAACAGGCATAGGGTACATACTGGATCTGTCCTCCTTCAGTACCCTCGGCAGAGGCCTCGTCCTCTCTCGTCCCATTATTGCAGCTTGTTTTTCAACAGTCTTAAAGAAGTTAAATGGGCCGGGTGCGGTGGCTCACGCCTGTAATCCCAGTACTTTGGGAGGCCAAGGCCGGTGGATCACCTGAGGTAAGGAGTTTGAGACCAGCCTGGCCAACATGTTGAAACCCTGTCTCTACTGAAAATACAAAAATCAGCCAGGTGTGATGGTGCACGTCTATAATCCCAGCTACTTGGGAAGCTGAGGCAGGAGAATTACTTGAACCTGAGAGATGGAGGTTGCAGTGAGCCAAAATTGTGCCACTGCCCTCCAGCCTAGATGACAGACTGAGACTCCATCTCAAAAAAAAAAAAAAGAAGTTAAATAGATGCATTGATGCATTGACGCCAACCACTTCTCCACTCAATCCCATGAAATAAAATTGTTGAGCAGAATTTCCAGAGATTCAGACACTGCCTCACCCTCTCACACACACCCTTTCAATTCTTCTCTTCTATGAGCCTTTTCCAATGATACAGGCCACCTGGACTCCAGGCAACTCACGCTCCTCCCTAAATAAATCTACCAATCTTCTGAGACCATGAATAAAGCAACCTCCATGCAGGGTGTTGATAAAGGAGTGCAGAATGCTACAAGGTCAAAAAGCACATCCCCCTCCACTCCAGATGAGTCAAAGCCTTAGTGGGACAAGCATCCAGTCTGGGTCCACTCTGGGATCCAGGAGGTTGAAAAGAACTTGGAGGAAGTCCAGCAGAGGGCACTCACAGATGAAACGACCGGTCTGTTGGAAACCCTGAAAAAGAAACTCTAAACTAGGATTTGGAATGTCTTTGCCTGGGCACCGGATGACTGAAAGATGGCTTAACACTGCAAGGAAGGGAATTTGTATAAGCAACTGTTTGCCATTCGCTCAAGACAGCTAGATATGGAACTAGGATGACTTAAATCCTCCTGCTGTACATTCAAGCCTCAGATAAAATTCATTGTATAAATTAAATTTTGGAACAGTAGACCATGTTCCTAAATAAGGTGGAAGCTCTTGGTAAAATCTGGGATATTCATGAAGGAAACCAGCTGAAGCAGAATCCTGGTTTTGTTTAAGATCAGCATGCTAGTGCAGGAGCTTATCCTGGAAGGCCACATTAATACTAGCAGCACTGGGAAGGACTGGGAAAAATCCACAGGCATCTGAGCCAAAGCACGTTCCACAAGGCAGAAATTCACTAGGCCGTGACCAGGAAGCTCTGCAATGCAGGCTGGGCAAATTCTCATGATTCCAGTGATCTCCCTTCCTCCCTCCCTGTACCCAGGACACGTGCAGAAAGTACCGACTAAACCCACAAACCACCAGGAAGCCGTCCTTCTGCCCTCTGAAAGGCACGGCTTTACTGCTAGAAAGACGGAATACGGCAACCTCTACTGAGGAGGTGCTTCCTAGGGAGAAACAGCTCTTTCTCTTCCAGGCAATACTACAAAAGTCATAGCCTCCTATGCCCAGAAGGGGTTCTGAGAGATTCAGGTGGTCCCAAGCAGTCATGGGGGTGTAGGCTGTAATGCAGTATTTCCAGAGCCTGATGGAAACCACATTTACCCACACCAAGGCTGCATAGACTAATGTACTGCATTTCTTTACTTCTGGTTGCAACTGAGGCAGTCTTTCCTATTAGTATCAATTATCTCGTGCTAATTAGAAGCTGCAAAAGGCTCTGAGTGGCAGTTCTAGATGTCTTTGTTAATAAAAATGGGGAAATACAGTATTTTAAGCAGTGATACAGTAGAAATAGTACCAAGGCAGACAAACCTGGGTTTGCCCTCCGGCTTTGTTTCTTTTTTGTTTTTCTGGGCTCAGGTCCTTGGGACATAGGCTTTGTTTCTTATTAGCCTTCTAACCTTGGCCAAGTCACTTATCCTCCCTTAGCCTATTTCCCGAAAAATGGAGACTTATTGTGATTACTCACAACTTAGTCCTCTATTTATAGAACTGCACAGAGGATTAAGTTGTGAATAATCCAGTCACAGTATCTGAGTTCAGGATATGGCGTCAGAGAGACGCACATTCTAGTCCTGACTCTGCCACTTAGCAGAGGGGGAGATTGAGAAAATTATTTCACTTTTCTAAGAGTCAGATGTGGGTAATAATGCATGCCTTAAACGACTGCAGTTCTGTTGGATTCAAGATTGCCGTTACTTAAAAATAAATAAATAAAAGTTAAAAAAAAAAGAAAACATTGCAGTGGGGATTAGAAATGGTAGAAATCATCTGTAGAACATGTTTAGGGCAGTATCAGGCCCTTGGTGAGTGTATCATAAATGGTGGATATCTATTACCCTGAGTATTCAGTTAGTGTGTCAGAATATTTTGAAATAGCCAGTGCATGGGAGAAAGATAACAGAAGAGGCCCTTAGCCTGAAAAGTAGGGCCTCAACACCACAGACAGAAAAGAGAGCTGGGTTTTCATGCTAAATTATTTCTACATGTAAAATGACTCTGGCATTTACTGTTTCAGCTTAAGTAGGAAAGGTGTGTGGGGGAAGAGAAGGCAGGTAGCAAAGATGGAGAGAATAAAAGAGAAGAGTTTCTGTGTGGCACTGGCAAGCAGGTACGGAAAAGTCTAATAATAGAAAATAAGTAAACAAATGTGACTCGAGTACTGTCAATTCCTTACACAACGTCCCTCAATATCCTCAAACACCACTTAGAAGTAACAGGTGAATATTGAGAATGTGTCTACCAAGTTAGAAGGTTAATGCTTAATGGCTCCCATGGGAACCTGCAGCAGTGGGTAGAATCCCTGGTCAAAGATTCAGGGATTCAAAATCCAGCTAAATATCTTCCTAGCTCATTACAACTCATGAATACTTCTCTATTTAATGGTTATTGGGACTGGGTGAGGTGGCTCACATCTGTAATCCCAGCATTTTGGGAGGTTGAGGCAGGAGGATCCCTTGAGCCTGGGAGTTTTGAGACCAGCCTGGGCAATACAGTGAGACTTCATCTCTACAAAAAATAAATTAAAACAAAAATTAGCAGGGTGCGGTAGTGTGTGCCTGTAGTCCTAGCTATAGGAGTTAAGAAGAAATTGTCCAGGCGTGGTGGTTCACGCCTATAATCCCAGCACTTT
Organism: Theropithecus gelada; assembly: GCF_003255815.1. Taxonomy (NCBI): domain Eukaryota; kingdom Metazoa; phylum Chordata; class Mammalia; order Primates; family Cercopithecidae; genus Theropithecus; species Theropithecus gelada. Next base: position 114,915,490 of record NC_037682.1, on the reverse strand, counting down.
GGGAGGCTGAGGCGGGCGGATCACCTGAGGTCAGGAGTTCAAGACCAGCATGGCCAACATGGTGAAACCCTGTCTCTACTACAAATACAAAAATTAGCCAGGCGTGGTGGCCGGCGCCTGTAATCCCAGCTACTCGGGAGGCTGAGGCAGGAGAATTGCTTGAACCCAGGAGGCAGAGGTTGCAGTGAGCCGAGATCCCACCATTGCACTCCAGCCTGGGGGACAAGAGCGAGACTTCATCTCAAAAAAGAAAAAAAGAAATTATTTAGGCAGATAGTGACGGTAAGGAAGTCCTCCGTAAGATTTTTCTATTAATGAAAAGCATCCCCAAAATCATTTTCTTTTCAAACAAACAGCAGCCTGTAAAATTGAGCTGCAGACATAGACAAGAAAGCTGGAAGCTTCCATGGGTGAATGCCAGCAGCTATGCCAACAGGAAAAGGCCTCCTGGGACTAGGCATGTTCAAAAGGGTGGCTCCATCTTCCTTTCTCTTTGCCAGCCACATGTATGGTAAGGAGCAGACAACATGGTGCCAGCCCAGTGGAAAGCCCATCTGCATAGTAAGATTAGGGTGGAGTGGCCAGCCTTCCCCCGGGGCTATGTAAACGTCACACCTGGTCCAACCAATCTGTGAGCCCTGTATAAATCAGACACCACCTCCTCAAGCCTGTCTATAAAAATCTGGTACACTCCGCCAGGCCAGGCCTAATTCCTATTTGGGCACCCCTCTCTTTCGCAAGGGTGAATTGTTCTCCTTTCTCTTTCTTTTGCCTATTAAACCTTCACTCCTAAACTCACTCTTCATGTGTGTCTGTGTCCTTAATTTTCTTGGCATGAGATGACGAACCTCGGGTATTACCCCAGACAACAACGCTGCTTCACCGGGGAGGCCAAGGTGGGAGGATCGCTTGAGCTGAAGAGATCAAGGTTACAGTGAACTATTATCACGCCACTGCTCTCCAGCCAAGACAGGGTGAAACCATGTCACTAAAAAAATAAAACAGTTCACCTCTGAACATGCCCATGTCTGTGTTTAACAAAAGAAAAGGCTCTCCCTCCATTTTTTTTTCTTTTTTTTTTTTTTTTTTTTTGAGACAGTCTTGCTCTGTTGCCCAGGCTGGAGTGCAGTGGCATGATCTTGGCTCACTGCAACCTCTGCCCCCCAAGTTCAAGTTCCCACCTTAGCCTCCTGAGTAGCTGGGATTACAGGCCTGCGCCACCACACCGGGCTAATTTTTGTATTTTTAGCAGAGACAGGGTTTTGCCATGTTGGCCAGGCTTTTCTCGAACTCCTGGCCTCAGGTGATCTGCCTGCCTTGGCCTCCCAAAGTGCTGGGATTTTAGGCATGAGCCACCACACCCAGCCTTAGTTGTCCTCTCTTGATGGTCATTTTATTGCAAGAATATACATACTACCTGGTAATTGCTGAACTTCCATTAAAACAATATTATAATAAATTCAGGAGCTTTACTATACAGATTCCTTGGCCCCTCTCCAAATGTATGAAGTCAGAGTCTGAACCTGTTCAGGAATGTTTTTTTTTCAAAAGCTTAAAAATGATTCTGGGGGGCAACCAGGATTTGAGGTTCACTGGATGTTATACTCAAAGCCCCCACTTCTTCACCACTGCTTTATGAATTAATCTGTTACAATATGCACCCATGCCTACCTCTCCTTGGTTTTATCAGCAGGGACCTCTGTTACACCAAGACCAATGACGATAGTTAAATCTTAATCTTTGACCAGCCAGGCAGGTCTGACATTGATGATTATTCTCATTCTTGAAACGCACACTTCTTGCCTTCTCTGGCATTACTCTCTCCTGCTTCTTGTGTTTTGTCCTACTTTCACTTCTTTTTCTGGGGAAGTTTCTTGGGCTCTTCTTCTACTTGATCCTAAAATGTTTCCCAGGACTCATTCAGACACTCATTGAAAATTACCAAGCTTCAACTATGCACTAAGCATTGTTCTAGAATCTAGATACTGTGTATAGAGCAGTAAACAAACCAGACAAGGTCTCTGCTCCTAAGGAGTTTACATTCCATGGGGTTCTTGCTTCTTCCTGTTTTATATCAGGGAAATCTAAGTTTTGTGGACCTCTGAAATTGTTATCAATATAATGTGCAATAATACTATATGTTCCTGATAGAAGTTTACAGCCTTCATCAGATTCTCAAATATGCCTGGGACCATACGAGGTTAAAATCTACTGCAATTCATCTCTTTGTGAGATCTTATCACACTCAAGACTTCAATTATTATGGATACGCTGATAACTCCCAAAGACAGCAGAGCACAGAACTGAACTGTCCAATACATGGTCACTAGTCACATGTGGCTTCATAAATTTCAATTAATTAAAAATGCAGTTCCTTAGTCACACCAGTATTTCAAGTACTCAACATTCACATGTGGCTGGTGGCTTCATCATGGACAGTACAGATAGAGAGCATTTTCATCATTGCAGAAAGCTTTATTGGACAGCATTGGTATGGATCAAACCCAGGATTTGAGTTCTAGCTTGGCCACTTGTTTTCTTAGCAACTCAGCAAATTTCTTAACCTCTCTCTACATTCCCATCCTTTTATCTGTCACAATGTAAGTAATTTTACAGACCTGTTGTGAGGATTAAGCAAGTTAATTAATATCCAGGACTTAACATGGTAGTCCTTCCTAGTTTACTTTTTGTGTTCCAAGCTCTTGTGTACTCTTACACGGGAGGCTGAGGCCGGAGAATTGCTTAAATCCGGGAGATGGAGGTTGCAGTGAGCTGAGATCGTGCCACTGCACTCCAGCCTGGGTGACAGAGTGAGACTCCATCTCAAAAAAAAAAAAAGAAAAAGAAAAGAAAAAAGAAAAAGAAAGAAAAATGTGAGTTGGCTGGACATGGTTGCTCATGCCTATTATTTTGGGAGGCCAAGGTGAGGTTATCACTTGAGCCTTGGAGTTCGAGGCCAACCTGGACATCATGGTGAAACTCTATTTTTTAAATAAATAAAAGAAAAAAAAAATGTGAGCTGCTCTTGGCAGTTTTGTAAACAGTAACTGTCTTCTAAATAAGAAATGGTTAGCTTTTGTATGGTTTTGTGTGATGAGTTGCAGATAAAATGGAGAGAATATTTTAAGTGTCTTCTGTGGTGTAGGTGTGTAAGCCCTTGAGGAATTGATTTCACTCTTGCATGTGGGCAGGAGTATGACTTGATCATGGAGAACCTCTGGTCGGTAGACTGGTCTTTGTGGAACCCGGTAAAGTCAGTGTGAACCACAGTAAACTCATCTAGGGTGCCCTTATCTGTGTCATTAGAAAGATGATTCTATTTCCCCATACTTGGTTATTTTCTCTCATTCCCTTTTTGCCTTCCTATGCCATACATATTTACATCAAAGTTGTAACTTTTCAATGTAAAGTCATTTAACAACAACAACAAAAATGCAGCACTTAGCAGAAGGCTTGGCAAGTAAATAAATACATTGCCAACAACTGTTAATAATGCTTATGTTTTTCTTGTGCCATCAGGTGGAAGAAGGAAGAGACAGAGAGAGAAGGAAGGAAGGAAGGAAGGAAGGAAGGAAGGAAGGAAGGAAGGAAGGAAGGAAGGAAGGAAATTAAAAATAATACAAGTCATATATTTGCAGAGGTACAGAGCTCTCTTAAATGTCCAACAGGAATCTCGAACTGAGCATTCCCACCACTAAATTCACGATTTGTTCTCCTCTCCTTATACTCAAGTAACGACTCATATGAACTAGAAATGCACCCCCACATCAGTTTGACACCAAGTCCTACAGACCTCACTTCCTTAAAGACTCTCAAATCCATCGACCTTCCATTCATCACTCCGACGGCCGCTGTCTGAAACCAAGCTCTCATCACTCCTCACCCAGATTACTGTAATAGGCTCTTCACGGCCCTCCCCATTGCCACTCTGGCCCCACTCCAATCGATCCTGACACTGAAACAACGGTCTTACAGCAGCACAGATTTAATCATGTCTCTTCCTGGTTTAAAATCCTTTAGCCTTCCCACGATTTTGGAACTAGTTCCAACTCCTTATCTGAGCAATAACAGCCTCATAACCCGACTGTCGCCTCTCTACCCAGCTCCCTCACCTCACCTCCACTCTCCACTCCAGCCCTTCTACTTGCCTCTGCCTTTTAATCTGCCCTTCTCCTGGCCTGGCAGAGCCTTTTCTCTAACCCTTCTTTGTCCCAGGAATTCCCATCATGTAAGCAATGTAGTTTAGGGGTTGAGGTTGAGGGCTCTAGCTTTGGACTGCCTGCGTTCAAGTCTTGACGCTTCCACCTATGCTGCTGATGTCCAACCTCTATAAAATGGGGGTGACAACAGCATCTACGTTGGGGTTTTAGGAGAACTAAATAAATACCCACAAATACTTGGAAAGATGAGTAGACACCATATTATAGCTACTATTATTCTTCAAAAGTAGTAAATCTTCCTTGGTGTTCACCACCCACAATATGGTGCTATATCACCCTGCACTACCTTTTTTTTTTTTTTTTTTTTTTTTTATACAGGGTCTCAATCTGTCACCCTGGCTGGGTGCAGTGGCAGGATCTTAGCTCACTGCAACCTCTGCCTCCCAGACTCAAGCAATCCTCCCACCTCAGCCTCCTGAGTAGATAGGACTACAGTTGTGCCACCGTCACACCAGGCTAATTTTTGTATTTTTTATGAGGATAAGGGCTCACCATCTTGCCCAGGCTGGTCTTGAACTCCTGGACTCAAGGAATCCACCTGCCTCGGCCTCCTGAAGTGCTGGGATTACAGGCGTGAGCTACCGCACCTGGCCTGCGCTATCCTTTATCATAACAACTATCATACTCCTTGGGATGCAGTGATTAATGATTCATTCCCCTAAACCTTCTACCATACTATACATTATTTGAGAGCAAAGGTCCCATTGTGTCATTTCTATCCACCCACAGTGCCTAGCACACATTAGGTGTATAATACATATCTGATGAATGTGCAAATATCTAGCCCTATCCTCCCTTGATGTATTTGTAAAAGTCTCCACTTCCACTGAGTACTCGCTGGTCTGCCCAGAAAGACACCTTGCTGAGTACTCTCAAATCGGCACAGATTGCACTTTCCTTCCTTGCGCATCAATACTTTTCGAACATCTACGCTGAAAGTACGCTGAGGCTGGGCACGGTGACTCACACCTGTAATCCCAGCACTTTGGGAGGCCGAGGCAGGTGGATCACGAGGTCAAGAGATTAAGACCACCCTGGCCAACGTGGTGAAACCCCGTCTCTACTAAAAATACAAAAATTAGCTGAGTGTGGTGGTGCGTGCCTGTAATCCCAGCTACTCAGGAGGTTGAGGCAGGAGAATCGCCTGAACCTGGAAGGCAGAGGTTGCAGTGAGCTCAGATCACGCCACTTCACTCCAGCCTGGCCACAGAGCGAGACTCCGTCAAAAAGAAGGGAGGGAGGGAGGAACAGACCCTGCTAGGCCTTGCTGGATGTGCAAGGCATGGCCTGTGACCTCAGGGAGCCCACCACTCATGATATGTCATTCATCCATCCATGTTTCCACCAACTATGTTTTAGGCATTGGTTCCAGGCATCTGGAGATGCCGACTTGAATTAGACATATGTGGACCTTCCCCACTGTAACAAAACCCACCAGGATCTTCCTAATGCCAGGACTTCTCTTTCCTGCCCCCATGTCAAAGTTGTGGTCCAACTCTTAGTTATCCGACATGAGGAAGCTGTATCTCAAGCCTGACAGCACTCCATGAGAAGGTGGGCAGGAAAGAATATGGCTCTCCATTTAGGCATAACCAGTGAAAGTCAGTAAAAAAAAAAAGATGTTGAAAACCAAGGCTACAACGTTTTTGTTTCTTTCTTTCTGAATTATCTATGAGTATTAATTTTTTAAAAAATTGAGACAGGGTCTCCCTATGTTGCCCAAGCTGGTCGTAAACTCTTGGGTGCAAGCAATCCTCCCACCTCGGCCTCCCAAAGTGCTGGGATTACAGGCGAGAGCCACCACACCCAGCCTATCTATAAGCTTTAAATTTTCATGCCAATCCTTAGCTCTCATGAATACAGATCATCAAGCTCTGGCTAGGAAAAATAAATAAATATTCCTTCTAATACCTTGTTCTAAGATGTTTTTCACAAAGGGTAAATGATCCCTCACCTACAATAAAATTCTAGACCTATCACCACACATAATTAAAATAATTATACTTACCTCATTATATTCCTCAAATGGGTTCTGAGAAAAGGGGCAAGGAGAAACTGTGTCAGCTTCAACTCTCTTCACTTGCTCTTAGGTAAAGGAGCCCACCACTTTTTTCTAGTTTCCCACATCCTACTAGCTTCCTTGGCCTCAATCACTACTTAATTTCACAGTGAAATCTTCAGCTCTCTTAAGAGAATAAATACAAATTAACCAGGTCTCTTACTAAACCTTTACTCAGAAGGTAATGTTGTCAACCAAGTTGCTTGCCAGAACTTGAAGTTTGTGAGAACTGGTCAACACCCTGGGCAGTGGAGTCTCAAGGCCAGCCTCCCTCCACTCTCCACACACGTGCCCTCCCCTCACTGTCTCCCACCCCTACTCCCAGGGTCCCCTTCCTGCCTGTGGAAAAATCTCCTGTTCCCCAATGCGGAGCATTCATGTTGGAGAATGAAGTCAGTGCTGAAAAGCTGCAGAAAGTTCTTAAGCCCAAGGCAAGCCAGAATCCATTTTATGCCCAAATCAATCTTTCTTTCTTTCTTTCTCTCTCTCTCTCTCTCTCTCTCTCTCTCTCTCTCTCTTTCTCTTTCCTCCTTTCTTCTCCTCCCCTCCCCTCCCCTCCCCTCTCTTCTCGTTTCCACAGAGTCTCACTCTGTCACCCACGCTGGAGTACAGTGCTAGAATCCTGGCTTACTGTAACCTCCATCTTCCAGGTTCAACCAATTCTCCTGCCTCAGCCTCCCAAGTAGCTGAGATAACAGGCATCCACCACCACTCCTGGCTAATTTTTGTATTTTTAGTAGAGACGGGGTTTCACCATGTTGGCCAGACTGGTCTTGAACTCCTGACCTCAAGTGATCCGCCTGCGTAGGCCCCACAAGGTGCTGGGATCACAGGTGTGAGCCACCACGCCCGGCCCAAATCTTTATTTTGAACAATCAGTATGATCTTGATCCCTTTAACTAAACTGCTCCAGTTTAATGAGGAGTTTGAGTACCTTCTCCATCCATGTCCTCTCACAGAGTCAGGCCAGGACACACAGAGGGACTTCACTTATGTTCCCTACAATGTCCCAACTTCCTCTCCACCAAGAACCCTCAAACAATATTCCCAAGTGTGTGTGTGGTTTTTTTTTTCGAGATGGAGTTTCACTCTTGTTGCCCAGGCTGAGGTACAGCGGTGTGATCTCAGCTCACTGCAACCTCCACCTCCCAGGCTCCAGTGATTCTCTTGCCTCAGCCTCCCGAGTAGCTGGGATTACAGGTATGTGCCACCACGCCCGGCTAATTTTGTATTTTTTTGGTAGAGATGGGGTTTCACCACGTTGGTCAGGCTGGTCTCGAACTCCTGACCTCAGGTGATCTGCCTGCCTCTGCCTCCCAAAGTGCTGGGATTACAGGAGTGAGCCATTGCGCCAGGCCCCAAGTGTGTTTCTAATGAAAGACACACAACTACCATTTAGAGCTTCAGGTCAGCCTCCAAGGACATGTCTTACCACACTGGATTGACAGAATTCAAGTCAAACAAAGGAATGTTTTAGGTTGTCTTGTTACAGAAAAATGTACGTGTGGTTCTATTAGGCTTCTGGAAATGTGAAAACACCTAAAGGAACTCCTCCCTCTGAGGAGTCATCGACTTGGGCTTTCAACATACATACCGCTCTTTGCTTATCTCTACTTGACTTCTCTTCCCCTACCAACCTCTGAAAAGTTGCCCCTAGAGTTCTGTCCAGAGTCTCTTTCTCTTCTCACATGACATACTCTCCTCCAGCAATCTCATCCATATCCATGGCTCCAACAAAAAGCCACATGTTCACTCCCAAACCTGTATCTAAACCTCCTACTGTTCCACCAAGCTCCAGTCCCCCATATCTAGCTGTTTACAGGACGTCACCAAAACCCTACCTCCCTAGGCTCATCCCACAGCCTGTCCAAAACTACCCTTCCCCCCCACACACCTTCACTTCTCCCCAACAACTCCCATCTGCCTTCCTTAGCTCAGTCACCTGCATCACCATCCCTCCACTTAATTGCACAAACAAGGAAACACAGAAATAGTTCCAGCAGTTCTCTCTCCTCTACTCCCTACCTTCAATCTATCACTGAGTTATATTGGTTCCGACCTTTAAAACCTCTTTTCTATCTATCCTGTCCTCTGTATTTCTATTGTCCTTGCTCTAGTCCAAATATCAGTACCACCCTGGTCTCATAAGAATCACCTGGAAACTTTTTTAAAAAAGAAAAAAGTTCCCATTCCCTCATTGATCCTGGATTCTGATTCAGGGGGCCTGGGTTGGAGCCTGAAGGAGTTTTAACAGGCATCTTAGGTTTGAAAACTACTGATGTCCCCCTCTACTGAAACGGTCCTTTATCTGTGCTGATAAATGTTTAACAACTAGATTGGAGGGCTGATTTATATTATTTGCCAATTTCTGCCATGTATACTCCCAACCATGATTGATTTCTGCTATCAGTGAAATTGGCATCGGGAAATGATATGCACAATCAGCGTTTACAAGTGGATGCCAGCTGGCCCCCGCACACTAATGTGCCTAGATGTTAACATTATTATTATTATTATTATTATTATTATTATTACTATTTTGGAAGCCAAGTCTTGCTAGCTCTGTCTCCCAGGCTGTGGTGCAGTGGCATGAATATGGCTCACTGTAGTCTTCAACTCCCAGGCTCAAGCAATCCTTCAACCCCAGCCTGCCATGTAGCTGGGACCACAGGTTTGCACCACTACACCCAGCTACTTTTTTTTTTTTTTTTTTTTTTGGTAGAAATGGGATCTCCCTATGTTGCCCAGGCTGGTCTTGAGCTCCTCAGCTCAAGCAACCCTCCTGCCTCGGTCTCCCAAAGTGCTGGGATTACAGGCATAGGCCGCTGTGCCCAGCCCTGTTTTCTTCTAAAATGGCTCTAGTCAAGTCTCTTCCCAAGTTAAAGTCCCTTGAAATCTTCCTATAACGTCATAGAACACAGTCCAAAGTTTTCTGCCTGCCACACAAGGCCTTACTACATGAAACTGACTTCCCCAACAGAAAGCTCTTCCTGAGGCCTTTATGCTGTTTTCCTTTCTGGGGCTCAGGCTCCCCAAATCTCCCATGCCCATTCATTCCTGCAACGTCGTGCATGTTGTGCTCTCCGCTTTCTCTTCACTGCCCTTCTACAAGATCTATATCTTCCACCCTGGCCTATTGGGCGCTGTGTCACACAGAGGCCTGTCCCTTCCCTTTGGGACATTCAAAGATTAACTCATTGACTATTTTCCCCTGCTGACCCAGAGCTCTGTCTCCTTTGAGCCACAGGGCTAATGACACATCCAAGTCGGCACAGTTATTACCAGTGAGACTGGTAGCTCTGCCCATGCGGTGGAGAGAACCTGTTGGCTACATCAGAGAACACCTCCTTTAGTGCAAACTCTGGCTGCTTTTTTCAATTCATTCAAGATACTGCATACTAATATGTTGTATTTAATACTAGGAATAAACCTTCCCATTAAAACTCTTCTTCCCCATCTACAAAGTACTCCCATGCATATGCTTCCAACTTTTCACGCCCATCAGGTAGATAAGAAATGTATACACTCTGATCCTCATTTTAAAGATGAATAGGCTGGGCACGGTGGCTCATGCCTGTAATCCCAGCAATTTGGGAAACCAAGGCGGGTGGATCACTTGAGGCCAGGAGCTAGAGACCAGCCTGGCCAACATGGTGAAAGCCCGACTCTACTAAAAATACAAAAAATTAGCCAGGCATGGTGGTGGCCCACGCCTGTAGTTCCAGCTACTCGAGAGGCTGAGGCGTGAGAATCATTTGAACCTAGGAGGCAGAGGTTGCAGTGAGCCACGATCGTGCCATTACACTCGAGCCTGGGTGACAAAGTGAGACTCCATCTTAAACTAACTAAATAAACAAATGTAAATAATAAAGATGAAGAAAATAAGACTTCACAGGGATGCGTGGCATGTCTATGAGCAAACTGTGCTGGTAGGCTAAGAAACAGGGATTTCAATCTAAGTTTTTTTTGTCCCTGAATTCTTTATTCTTTCACCTTGAGCACACTCTGGTGCTGGAGGGTAGCCTTCACTTGGAGAAGGGGTGGGTGGCAGGAATAACCTCACTGATGAGACGGAAGGGACTCTGAACTTGGGCTGGGACTCGGGGACTGCGCTGAGCTTGAATGTTCACTCTGCCGCAAGTATCAGCCCTCTCTGCTCTGCAGGTGGCAGCCCTCAGCCAGAAAGCAAGAACATCTGGAAGTCCAAGGCAAGTGAAAACCTTGAAACAAGAAGTAACGAGAATCTGCTCTGACCAGTTTGAGGCAGTTTGCCAGGGGATGGCACCTGCCACTGAGGTCACAAAGCCACAGGTGAAACCATAGAAATAAACAAATGACCATACCAGAAAAAAAAAAAAAAAAAAAAACAGCCTGCACTTGAAAGTAGAGCTATCTTGGCCCGGCGCAGTGGCTCACGCCTGTGATCCCAGCACTTCGGGAGGCTGAGGCGGGTGGATCACATGAGGTCAGGAGTTCGAGACCAGTCTGGCCGACATGGTGAAACCCCCATCTCTACTAAAACTACAAAAATTAGCTGAGTGTGGTGGTGGGCACCTGTAATCCCAGCTACTAGGGAGGCTAAAGCAGAAGAATCACTTGAACCCAGGAGGGAGAGGTTGCAGTGAGCACAGATCGCACCATTGCACTCCAGCCTGGGCAACAAGAGCGGAACTCTGTCTCAAAAAAAAAAAAAAAAAAAAAAAAAGTAGAGCTGTCTCAACAACCAGCTGGGGAAGAAACTATAGGCAATCCAAAAAAGACAGAGAGTGTGCCAAGGGACAGGCCAGGACTTCCCAGAGCTAGAGCCAGGGCTGGAGGGACTTCTAGGAGGCCAGTGACGATTTGGCCCGCAGCCCAAGGGGGAGTCTTTGGGAACCAGAGAGGCCAGAACCACCTTTTTCGGGCACAAGGACAGGAATCACAAGGGCTGGGCCAGCTGCAGACAGAAATGCTGGTGCCCTGGGGGACTCTTAGGAAACAGTCCTGGTAGCAGTGCCAGCTTGGCTTTTCTGCCAGCTGAAGTCAACATAGCTTGATTTAGGAGCCAGCTTGGAGTCAGTCAGGGCAGCTGGTTCCCCAGAAACAACTGAACTCTGACAAGAACATTTTAGAAGTAGCCCAGGCAACAAGAGCACTGGTCCATTCACATCTGATTGAAGACCAAACTCAATTAAGACTCAATATGTTTTAAAGATTTTTTCTATGACTATGGCTTCCGAACTGGCTATTAATTTTGCTACCACCTGTTTCCGTCTAGTTAACACAAGCCAAACCTCTTAAAAAGCCAAAAGTATGTGAATTCTGAAAGGTCACAAGGTGGGAAAGACACAGAGAGCCTTGTGTTCTTCCTGGAGGGCCCAGGAAAGAGGCACCCAAGGAAAGGAGAAGCTGATGTACCTGGGAAGGCAGACGGATTCTTGGGTCCTAAAGGGCCAAAGGAAACGTGGCGGCAGGGGATTCACACAGAAACCCTATCACAGACCAACTGCTCCAGTGACCGTGGAGCTCAAGGACAAGCAGCCTGCAAGCTGTGCTGTTTTCTAGAAAGAATCCTTTCAGCTTCCTGCCTCCCGTTCCCTGCCCCGCTCCTGTCCGCCCCCCAACTCCCCACCACCCAACCGCCATCCAACTTCATTTGCCCTTAGCCCTGGGAAAAACTGGCTTATGGTAAAGCTATTATCTTGTTTTTTCCAATTGGAAGCCATAAAAACAGTCCTAACCAAGAACTCTGGTCATTAACACTCACAGAGTACCCTGGGGCGCCTGGAGAGAAATCCTCGCATTGACTGGGGCTGGAGTCACAGTGTCTAGGTGTAATTGCCACAAATCTGCCCAGTCACACTCCTGGCCTATATCCAATTAACCCTCTTCAAGTTCAGTCCCGGGACCCACTGAACTTGGACAAGAACTTAAAAAGGATTTTGATGGTCCACAAAGAAGATAATCCATGTGCTTTAATTCATCAACAATATTTTCCACTATATTCATTTACTATAATTCATCTGTTTCCACAATGCCATTTTCTACTCAGGATTAAACTCCATGTCTTCTCTGCCAAGCAGTTTGACAACCTTCTGATAAGCTTGTCATACCACACATGGTCACTTTCCATTAGCATGGAAGCAACAGGTACTGGATAATTCAGGATATGGAGCAAAAGAAAACAGAAGTTGACTAATCCACAAATCATTTATTTTTAGTTTGAGAATTGTAATGAAACACACACACACACACACACACACACACACACACACACACACATGACCAATCACACTCCTGGCCTATATCCACTCTCTTCAAGTTCAGTTCTGAGACCCACTGAACTTGAAGGGACAAGGGTGAGGACAAGGGCATAAAAATGCACAAGAACATAAAAAGGATTTTGCTGGTCCATAAAGTAAATAATTCATTCATTCAGAAAACACTTTTTGAATGGCAATCTGTACACAGAAAACAGATGAGAGGCAAGCTTTGGGTGGGCCACGTGTCCAGTGAGAAGACAGCAGAACAAATCTGCCTAAGACCCAGCCCTGCCCTCCGGAAACTCAGTGTGGCTTTAGGAATAGGACTTAAAGTGTAAAGATAGTTGTGAATAACCAGTTCATATCATAGGGGAAGGGTCAACTAACAGGTATTGAGTACCTACTCTATGGATTTTTTGCACGCTATCTCACTTAAAAGTCAGCATTTGAAGAAGATAATATTCTTCTCTCTCTCTTTTTTCGAACTCAATTCTTTTATCTTCAATTCCTTTAAATCACGAATATGGCCGACCATAGTGTGCATGCCTGTAATCTCAACAATTTGGGAGGCCGAGGTGGGTGGATCATCTGAAGTCAGGAGTTGGAGATCTGCCTGGCCAACATGGCGAAACCCCACCTCTACTGAAAATACAAAATTAGCCAGGTGTGGTGGCTCACACCTGTAATCCCAGCTACTCTGGAGCCTGAGGTAGGATAATTGCTTGAACCCAGGAGATGGAAGTTGCAGTGAGCCGAGATCATGCCACTGCACTCCAGCCTGGGTGACAAAAGCAAAACTCCATCTCAAAAAAAAAAAAAAAAGAAAAAAAGAATACAAGTGTTCATAAAGATTTTCCCATGATCAGCAAATTAAAAAAAAAAAAAATAGAACTGTCTCATTTTTTTGTAATCAAATACCCCAATCTGCCCTAACTCCAAGGACTGGTCACCATAACTATAACCCATCTACAAGGCAGTGCATGTTCTCTGTCATCCACATAGCCTCTCCCACAATGAGCTCCTAGAAACGCTTTTCCAAACTCATAGCCAGGAAGGCCATTGCGTCTGTGATGGTCTGAAGACTCTATTAATTCTGCTGTGCATTACGGTGTGCATAAAGCATTAAAGTGAATGTTCTCACTGAGGAGATCAGACTCAGAGTTGGGGGGGAAATTACAGGAGCACAATAAGGACTAGCCCCCAGAAGAACCTCCACTTCAATCACCAAGCCATATCTGGAACTACCCATCTGCAGACTTGAAATCTGAAAATAACCCACCTGTATGCACACTCTACATGTTGAGAGATACTTGTTCTTATCACTCAACATGCTCCCATTCTCCTGGATTTTTTTGCTCATTACTCACATTGGGGAGTACAAAGAGCAGGGAAAAAAAAAAAAACCTTTCACTGTTTCCTTATCTAGGATACTGTTCATCCTATAAATCCAAAAAGGAATTTGCTTCAAATTCTTTATGTCCATTTTCTTCTCAGACTGATTTTAGTGAGAAGGTAATTGTGATGGTTAATTTTAGGTGCCAGTTTGACTGGATTAAGGAATACCTAGGAACATGGTAAAGCATTATTTTTGGGTGTGTCTGTGAAGGTGTTGCCAGAAAAGATTAGCATGTGAGTCTAAGTGGACTGGGTGGGGAAGATCCGCCCTCATTGTGAGTGGGTACCGTCCATTCTGCTGGGGGCCAGGAAAACAAAAACTGAGAAAAGGTGAATATGTGAATGGAATTGCCAGAGTTGGATTATATTCTTCCTCTCTCTGTTGCTCAGTGGCTCTCTGAGTTCTAGGCCTTTGGCCCCAAACTGAGAGTTACAACATCAGCTTCTCTGGTTCTGAGGCCTGCAGACTTGGACTGAGCCATGCTACCAGCATCCCAGGGTCTCCGGCATGTTGTGAGACTTCTCAGCCTCCATAATCATGTAAGCCAATTCCCCTAATCCTCTCCCCTCCCCTCTCCTCTCTCTCTCTCAGAACTCCAACTAGATTCTGTGCAGCATACATATGCACTTATCGTGGAGTCATGCATAAAGTGGTACTCATCTAGATATTTAAAATATGTGGCAGCCACGCACGGTGGCTCACACCTGTAATCCCAACATTTTGGGAGGCCAAGGCAGGAAGATCCCTTGAGCCCAGGAGTTCAAGACCACCTTGGATAACAAAGCAGGACCCTATCTCTACAAAAAAGTAGGGAAATTAGCCAGGTGTGGTGGTGCATGCCTGCAGTCCCAGCTACTCAGAAGCTGAGATAGGAGGATCACTCGAGCCCAGGAGGTTGTGGCTGCAGTAAGCATGATCGTGCCACCACACTCCAGCCCAGGCGATAGAGTGAGACCCCATCTCAAAAAACAAATACATAAAATAAAATATGTGGAAAATAGAGCACAGAGCACAGTGGAGCAATAGCACCAGGGCCAGTCTCATAAGTCTGGGTCCAGCACTGACTCTGTCATGGACGCCACAGAACACAGAGCAAGTTGCCCCACCATTCTGAACCTCAGTTTGCTTATCTGTAAAATGAACAGAGTGTGCTAGACAATCACATAGGCCGTGTCTAACCTTAAAAGTGCCATGACGCTAAGCTAAGAAACCTTCCATGAAGCCTGTTTGAAGACTAAGTGGAAGACACACAGATTGAGAAAGAAGGGAGTTGCTGGCTATCCTAAAACATGTGAACTAAACCACGAGGTTGGGCTGAGTTGGCTGGACAGTGGGGAAAGGAGAATAGCAGTCTAAGAACAAACTGGTTTAGAGGCAGCTAACAGAGACACAGAAATGTGGCTTCCTGGTTCACTTCCTGTATACTCTTTTGATAAGTGCTTCCTTTAACTGTTACTGTCTTTCCAGGTTATCATTTTATAAGTCTCTAATTTTATTAATAAAATCACAAGCTGATACTTCACAGCAGGAAGGGATTCAAGGGATAAACTATTCTAATTCTTTTTCTTTTCTTTTTTTTTTTTTTGAGACAGGGTCTCTCTCTGTTGCCCAGGTTGGAGTGCAGTGGTGCCATCACAGCTCACTGCAGCCTCGACCTCCTGGGCTTAAGCAATCCTCCCAGCCTCCCAAGTACCACAGGAATATGCCACCACACCTAGTTCTTTTCTTAATTTTATTTTTTTTGAGATGGAGTCTCGCTCTGTCACCTAGGCTGGAGTGCAGTGACACAATCTCGGCTCACTGCGAACTCCGCCTCCAGGTTCACACCATTCTCCTGCCTCAGCCTCCCGAGTAGCTGGGACTACAGGCGCCCGCCACCACGTCCGGTTAATTTTTTGTACCTTTTTTCAGTAGAGACGGGGCCGGGATGGTCTAGAGCTCCTGACCTCGTGATCCGCCCGTCTCAGCCTCCCAAAGTGCTGGGATTACAGTCGTGAGTCACCGCGCTCGGCCCTTTTTATTTTTATTTTTGGAGACAGAGTCTCCCTCTGTCGCCCAGGCTGGAGTACAGTGGCACCATCTCAGCTCACAGCAACCTCCACCTCCCAGGTTCAAGTGATTCTCTTGCCTCAGCCTCCCCAGTAGCTGGGACTACAGGCACGTGCCACCACACCTGGCTAATTTTTATATATTTAGTAGAGACCATGTGTCATCATTTTGACTAGTCTGGTCTCAAATTCCTGACCTCAAGTGATCTGCCTGACTCAGCCTCCCAAAGTGCTGGGATTATAAGCGTGAGCCATTGCGCCCGGCCACATCTGGTTATTTTCCATATTTTTTGTAGAGACAAGGTCTCACTCCATTGCACAGGCTGGTCCCAAATTCATGGGCTCAAGTGATTTGTCTGCCTCAGCCTCCCAAAGTGCTGGGATTACAGGCATGAGCCACCACACTTGGCCCCAATTTTTTCTTTTTCAAACAGGAAACCAACAGCCCAAAGAAGGTAAATGACAAGTGTAAAGTCACAGAGGTATTTAGTAGCACTGCAAAGAATAAAACTCGAGTTTGCTGACTCTCCCGGGGCTCTTTCCACACCACCAATGCTGCCCTTAGAGAACAAGAATGTCAAACTCCTGGTGGGTAAAGAAACGTTTTTCTTAACCCTCTGGTGCTACGGCTCACAAGAAGGATAACTGTTAACAGTTGCTCATTCTATAAAACGGATGTGCCATTGTTGAGTGTGTTGATCTTTTTTGTTTTGTTTTGTTTTTGAGACACTCTCTCTCTGTCGCCCAGGCTGTAGTGCAATAGAGCAATCTTGGCTCACTGCAACTTCCCTCCACTTCCCGGGTTCAAGCGAATCTCATGCCTCAGCCTTCCGAGTAGCTTGGATTACAGGTGTGTGCCACCATACTCGGCTAATTTTTTGTATTTTTAGTAGAGACAGGATTTCACCATGTTGGTCAGGCTGGTCTCGAACTCCTGACCTCAAATGATCCACCAACCTTGGCCTCCCAAAGTGCTGGGATTACAGGAGCGAGCCACCCCACCCGGCCTGGTTGAGTGTTTTCTATATGCCAGGCTGTTTTCTAACCACTGGGAACACAGTAATAAACAGATTGGGCAAAGTCCCTGCTCTCAAGGACCTCAAATTCTTGTGGTTTAGCAGACGGGATGCAAAAATTAGAGACAGATCATCAACAGAGAAAAATAAAAAAAGATGATAATTTCAGAAGTACAGTGTTATTAAGACAATGAAGCTGAAGAATGTAGCCTCAAAAAAGCTAAAAAATACGTTAAGGGCAGACAGTAAGTGGCAGAGCCTAGATAGAATCCATGCAGATCACTCCAGAGTCGTGACTTTGCAAACTACCTCGTATGCGTGGTGAGCACAGCAGTTTGCATAGCAAGTAGAGGATGAATGATCAGTTGAGTGGAATGCATATCATCAGAAGGGGGTCCATTGTAATTTTAATTTTGAAGGGAATTCACAAGCAGATTCTAGTAAAATCTGGTCAGGCACGGTGGCTCATGCCTGTAATCCTAGCACTTTGGGAGGCCAAGGAGGGCAGATTGCTTGAGCCTAGGAGTTTGAGACCAGCTAGGGCAACATAGTAAGACCCCTGTCTCTATAAAATGAAAAATAAAAATAACATTCTAGTGAAATCTGTTTTGATTTTAGTTCATCCTAAGGAATCTCTACCTAGTCATAATAGAAACAAAGATTATAGTTTAATCAAATATTTTCCCTCTCATCTCTGTATGTTGGGCGAAAATTAAATAGGGCTCATAGACATCTTACATGAAGTACATACTCAAACAATACTTGTCGTTGATGTTGATGGTATAAAACATCACAAAACTAGTAAAAGACTAAGTGCTCATAAAATATCTTTCAGATATAACAAGTTAAAGCATTTCTTTAAACAAAAATTACATGTACCTAGTCCCACAAATACAGCGTCACTAAAGATGGAATAAGCATTTCAGGGGACACATAAACCAGTCCTATTCCCACATATGTCTCCTATCACTCAGAGGCAATCTTTAAATCTTATCTTGGTTCTTCTTTACAACCTCACGCTTTTCTAAGAAAAGTTCTCACTCTGTATCTTCTCAGTAGCACCAAGAGCATATTCTCCCCTAATTATAACCCAATGTCACTCATTTCAAATTTGGAAGATACTACTGCCCTCTATTCACTTAGGGCTCTCCGCAGAGCCTGGTGGCAGTACTGCTTAAGCTGACATCAAAGTTTCATGAAGCCATTTTATAGGAAATTCAGCACGAGGCAAGATAGGCAGAACATCCCCATGGCTAGGTACTCACCCCCGGCCCTTAACCATGAGAAGGGCAGATCAGGTTCCAAAAGTGCACCAGGAAATACTAACAGACAATAGAGCCTGAGTTGGCCGACCACACATGGCACTAACCACTCTCTACACTGCTGTCTTTTCCAGGTCTGTCAACCCCAAATGACTCAGCAAAGGTGCCTGGTAATGAGGAAAACACAAAACAATCGCAAGCCCCAGGGCCTGTCCTTCAGATCAGATAAGCTTGGCCTCAAATGACACCCATATAAAAACACCTCCTTCTCTTAAATTTAAAGCGGAGAGGGACAAAGGAAATAACCAGGAAGTGAGTACCTACAGGATGTCAGGAAATTGGAGAGGTGCCTCATCGCATTTCATCTGCAAACCAGTCTTCAAGGTAGGTATCATCATGGTCACCAATGCATGTAAGAGGAAGCTGATGATGCAAAGCTGCCTGCCTGCGGAAAGAACGCTTGTCCCAGGCTGGAATTTTACTCCATGGAAGCAGGATTGAAATTATTACCGGTGGCTCAAGCCTGTAATCCCAGCACTTTGGGAGGCCGAGACGGGCGGATCACAAGGTCAGGAGATCGAGACCATCCTGGCTAACATGGTGAAACCCCATCTCAACTAAAAAAATACAAAAAAACTAGCCGGGCGAGGTGGCGGGCGCCTGTAGTCCCAGCTACTCGGGAGGCTGAGGCAGGAGAATGGCGTAAACCCGGGAGGCGGAGCTTGCAGTGAGCTGAGATCCGGCCACTGCATTCCAGCCTGGGCGACAGAGCGAGACTCCGTCTCAAAAAAAAAAAAAAAAAGAAAGAAATTATTACCGGGATAAAAGTCACACTCAGCTGCTGGGAAAGTATCTACTCTGGCCTTGCTAGAGGTGGGGACAGGTGAGGAACAGTGTTGGCATGGGCCATTATCAATGGGATTTTACAAAGATACAGAGCCTTGGAAGAACTAGAAACACGTTCCTGTTTCTTAGCTGTCCTTGATCACCCTCAACTTCACGATCGGTAGCGACCTGGGACTTCAGATGCCCCACTGCTCAGCCCCCTTTGGGTTTACTTTGTCTTCCCCTACAATAAAACAGGCAAGATCCGGAAATCTCCCTGAGGTGGATAGGTTTGAGCCCAAGTGTTGATATTAAAACAAGTAGCATATGCAACAGGCAAATTAAAATGTATTTCTGAAATTTGAGTCAGTATTCCAGGACCAAAAAGTACTTAGCCTGCCCTAGGGAATATCTAGGTTTAAAAAATATATACCTATATATTGCCAGGCACGGTGGCTCGTGTCTGTAATCCCAGCACTTTGGGAGGCTGAGGCAGGAGGATTACTTGAGGTCAGGAGTTTAACACCAGCCTGCCCAACATGGCGAAACCCCGTCTCCACTAAAAATACAAAAATTAGCTGGGTGTGGTGGCGCGCGCACCTGTATTTCTGCTACTTGGGAGGCTGAGGCATGAGAATTGCTTGAACCCGGGAGGCAGAGGTTGCAGTGAGCCAGGATTGCCCCACTGCACTCCAGCCTGGATGACAGAGTGAGACTGTCTTAAAATAAAAAGAAATATATACTTGTATATACATATATATACTTATATTTAATATATATTTATGTGTATTAGATATATACATATATTTATTAGAAAACATTTATGTTTCTGCATGTCTATATTCTCCTGTATTTGTCCGTTTAAGCTGGATTAGAGATTTGGAGTTATTTGCGTACTGCCAATTGTTTCTTCCTAACGTTCTAAGGATACTGTTCAAATGAATATGAGTCATTTCCAAACTAGCCACACATAAAGGCCTTAAACTAGTCATCAATTAAGGTAAAATGCTCTAGAACTCTAGATTCTCCATGGCTATGAGGAACAAGATCAGAAAAATGCACTGATAGTAACTCAAAAATATCTAAATATTGAATTCTTAACTTCAATGGTGCCTGCGAAACGCAAGACCGAACTTTCACTTCCCTACCCATTCTTTCCTGGAGAAATGAAAGGGAAGTCTGGTGGTTCTGCATCTGGCAAAAAGGGAGAAGAGAAGCAAAAGGTCTGGTTAGAAGAGAAGCAAAAGGCCATGGCCAGAATTCCCTAGTCAGCAAAGCCCCGGGCATCTTTGCCTATTCTGTGGAATGAATGAAGTAGACCCCATACTGAGAGTAAATTACTTCTGTTTTCCAAAGCAAAATGTCTATCCAACTCCACTTATTAAGGAAGGTCTTCTTTTTTTTTGAGACAGAGTTTCACTCTGTCACCCAGGCTGGAGTGCAATGGTACCATCTCAGCTCACTGCAATCTCCACCTCCCAGGTTCAAGCAATTGTGCTGCCTCAGCCTCCCAAGTAGCTGGGATTACAGGCACCCACCACCACGCCTGGCTAATTTTTGTATTTTTAGTAGAGACAGGGTTTCACCATGTTGGCCAGGCTGGTCTCGAACTACTGACCTCAGGTGATCTGCCTGCCTCGGCCTCCCAAAGTGCTAGGATTACAGGCGTGAGCCACCGTGCCCGGCTAAAGAAGGTCTTCTACCAGAAAAAAATGTCCTTCACAAGATCTGGCTAATTGCCGGGATTACCAAACGTAACAGTTATTGCTGTCTTCTCCTTTGATGCACTTGTCACAGTTTTATATGTTTTTCCTTTAAGCTCTGTTGGACTTGACTGTCACATTTTAAAATTTTACATTTGTTCACAATTATTTGCACTGACTGTCTAATGGATGGTCAAAAAAATCTGCTGTCGGACTGGGTGCAGTGGCTCCCATCTGTAATCCCAACATTTTAGGAGGCCAAAGAAAGAGAATTGCTTGAGAGTGGGAGTTCAAGACTAGCCTGGAAAACATAGTGAGACCCTGTCTCTATAAAAATCTAAAAAATTAACTGGGCATGGTGGCACGTGCCTGTGGTCCCAGCTACTCAGGAGGTTGTGGCCAAAGGATCACTTGAGCCCAGGAGTTAGAGGCTGCAGTGAGCTATGATCATGCCACTGCACTCCAGCCTGGGCGAGTGAACAACACCCTATATATATATATAATCTGCTGTCAAACAAATGAATGAACAATAAATAAACTAGACTAAATCCTTCAAGAGAAGAAGCCAGCCACACCTCAGTGGCCAGCACATAGCAGCCAAGCAACAAGTGCTGGCTGGCGGGATTTGGACTCTCCTCTCTCTGGCAGCCTGACTGTGTAATGTGTTCCTCCAAATGGGAAGGGGAGCAGGGGAGGTAAAATTCAGTCAAAGCTTTTCACAGAAGCTGCTGCTTTCAAACAGTGGAGGCATGCCGAAGCTGCTAGTTAAAATGTTTGGTCTTTATGTTTTATTTCCTGTGGATTTTAATTACCCACACTGTCAGCATGTATCCATAATCCTCAGTATAATGTCAGATACACACATGTATGGTACAACAAAGAAAGGACCCTAAATTAAAAGTGACATGACACAACCTCTTTTTGAATCTGGTTTCTAGCATCACTTAGCTGTATGGATGTGGGCATATTTCAGAGTCCCCATTTCCTTAAATGCCAGGTGGATATACTCATTACATCTGCCCCATAGGATGCAGCAACAAATGAGGTAATAGATTGTCACGCCATAAGCTTCTCACTGGACATCCTGGTGTGTGCCAGGCACTGTGGTAAGTGCTAAGCAATCACAAAGAATAATTATACCCTGTCCCTTCCGTGGGAGAGCCCATGGCCTGGTAAATTGCTTTGAAAAGGTAAAGTGCTACTCAAATTAAGAGATTGTGATGAATTGCTATTGTCTGCATCATTTTCATTTGTGTCCTTGTGAGTGCCATTCTCTGCCACCCTGATGGGAGGCTCCCAACAGCAGGTATCAGTATCCCCTCTTTCCTCTCTACTTTGCTTCTTGGAGCCCAGTTCAAGGTTCCGCACTCTATAGTAGCTTAATAAATGGCATTCTCTGACTGTTTTCCGGGCTGTCATTACACTGGATAATAAAGGGCCATTTCTGGCAGCTCTTTGGCTCTTGGCTTCTGTTACTGCCAAGAGACTCCCACAAACACCAGGAGAGCAACAGCTTTGACATCTGACAGCTGCAGAGAGACCCAACTTAATCCTGTCATCTCCCAAGGTCTGAGATGATGTCAGAGCAACAAATGCATCTGCATTCCAAAGTGCCCACAGCAAATCCAATGAAGTCCCACTATCAATGGGAAGAGAGTCAGCTTCCCACATTCAGCCACCAGCTCCTCCCCGCTCCCATATCGCTCTTCAAAGCAGTATGGAAGACACTTCTTTTACAACTCTTGATTTCCAAATTTTAGAAAACAAACTAATTCCCTTTCAGTGACGTGGCCAAACAATTTGCTTTTAAACAAATAGGGACCAGTATTGCACTGATAATTTGCTGACAGTCTCTCTACCCCACTAGATAAGCCCCTGTAGGGCAGACACTATTTCGTTCACTATTGTTTCTGGTGTTAGGAACAGAATCTGGCATGTAGTACATGTTCAATAAATGTTTGTTGGATTAGTCAGTTGGGGGAAAAAGGTGGAAGGATGCATATATTCCAAAATCCTCTTCCCTTGCAAGAGGAACAACTGTTGCCCTGACCTGGAATCAGAAGATGAGAAAAAGTATTGTGTTACCATGGCAACTACAGCTCCAAAAATAAATGTTCTTCAAAACTGTTATGGGTCTTTGGTGGGGAAAAAAAACCTAACTGCTGTTTGCAGACTATACCAGGGCCCTGGGTCCACCATCAGACAAAATACTGTTCCCAATGTGCTCGCGCTCTCTGGAACCTCATTTTGGGAAAGACTGATCACTCTCCCCCTAACTCTGCCAAGTTTGGCTCCCCTGAATGGAGACTACCTTCAGAGCGGCAGTCTCTGGGTCAGGAGTGGTGGCTCATGCCTATAATCCCAACGCACTGGGAGGCTGAGGCAGGAGGATCCCTTGAGTCTAGGAGTTCGAGACCAGCCTGGGCAACATAACAGGATCCTGTCTCTACAAAAAGTAGAAAAAATTAGCCAAGCATAGTGGCACATGCCTGTAAACTCCAGCTACTCAGGAGGCTGAGGCAGGAGGATCACTTGAGCTGGGGAAGTTGAGGCTTCAGTGAGCATGATTGTGCCACTGTGTTCCAACCTGGGTGACAGAGTTAGACCCTGTCTCAAACACACACACACACACACACACACACACACACAAAGCCAGGCATGGTGGCACGCATTTGTAGACCCAGCTATTCAGGAGATCAGGATGTCAAGGCTGCAGTGAGTCAAGATCTCACCAGCAATCTCTAGCCTGGGTGATAGAGTGAGATCCCATCTCAAAAAAAAAAAAAAAAAGCAGTATCTACTCTCTGGGCACTTCCTAAAGACACAGAACACAGTTAAAACCAGAACAGAAACCAACAGGTTTAAGATAGACAAGCCAATACATAATAGTACAGATTTACATAAATGGCATATGAAGGGGTAATTATTCAGCTTCAAGAGGACTTCTAGTTTTGCAAAATGATTTATTGTAGAATTCCATGAAAATCGAATTTCCTCAGAGGCTTTCATCATTTGATTATTCATTCATTCCCTAAACACATGTTTACTGAGCTCCTACTATGTTCCATGCAAAGAGCTTAGCGGGCACTGAATAAAATAAACACTGAATAAAATAAACTCTGCCTTCACTGTGTAGGATCTAATAAAGGACACAATGTGAGCATGTAATCACACTCCAGTGCAGGATGCTTCAGAAACACAGACGTGATGAAGACCTCAGTCAAGAAATATTCCCTAGAAGAGAGGCTAACTAAACAAAGGAAAAGGTCTTACGGTGGCAAAGTAGGTCAGTGTTATAAGAAAGGAATTCTGTCTGATGGAACAACATAGATGAAACCTGAAAAGAAGAGAGCATCCCATTCAAGGAACTAAAAGGTCAGACTGGCTGGAGGCAGAGCACACAGGAGCAGCAGGTGGATGAAGCAGGAGGGGAACAGAAGTGAGGTTATGAAGACCCTTCTGGCTGCATAGTGAAGAAGCACAGGAGAGGGGCTGTGATGGAGTCAGGATGCTTGTGTAATACACGTGAGAGCTGGCTATGGTGATGGAGCTGAGAAGGCAGGCTTGAGGAACATTTGCTTTGGAGGGAGAGAAGCCTTGTGAAAACAAAAAGTACCAAGCCCCAATGTAAGTAACAGAATGGAGGGAACTGGTTTGAAGGGAAAAATAATGAATTCAATTACAAAAAGACAAGCTGAGTTTTGAAGAACATCCCAGTGGAAATGCCCATTAGTCAGTTAGAGGTATGAGCCTAAGGCTGAGGAAAAATACGAAGTCTCAGACAGGAATAACAAAAGCCAGGGGAATGGATGAAATCGCCCAAGGACAGTATATGGATTTAGAAGTAGAAAGGGGAGGCTGGGCATGGTGGCTGATGCCCGTAATCCCAGCACTTGAGAGGCCAAGGCGGGCAGATCACTTGGGACCAAAAGTATGAGACCAGCCTGGCCAACACGGCAAAACCCCATCTCCACCAAAAATACAAAAATTAGCTGGGCATGATGGCACACACACGAGAATCGCTTGAACCCAGGAGGCGAAGGCTGCAGTGAGCCGAGATTGGGCCACTGCACTCCAGCCTGGGCAACAAAGCAAGACTGCCTCAAAAAAAAAAAAAAAAGTAGAAAGGGGAGGGTGAGAGAGACAGAGAGCGAGCAAGAGAGAGGGTAAAAGGAGGAAAAGGAGGAGAAATAAGAAGAAACCTGGGGCCAGGCTCTGTGGATCACACCTGGAAGCCCAACACTTTGGGAGGCCAAGGCAGGAGGACTGCTGGAGTCCAGAAGTTTGAGACCAGCCTGGGCAACATAGCAAGACCCTGTCTCTCTCTCTCTCTTTTTTTAAATATATATGTAAAAGAAGAAACCCGGAGTCAGAATCTTAAGCAGGCCAACACTGAAGGGACACA
Organism: Theropithecus gelada; assembly: GCF_003255815.1. Lineage (NCBI taxonomy): Eukaryota > Metazoa > Chordata > Mammalia > Primates > Cercopithecidae > Theropithecus > Theropithecus gelada. Next base: position 114,890,314 of record NC_037682.1, on the reverse strand, counting down.
CAGATGACAGCAGCCCTTAAACTATAAACACTAGGTTAAGATAACTGTTGTGGGAGGTTAAAAAAAACAAACTAGGTTTACAGGCAGTTTTTCAGCACCCATCAATAGATCAGAAAAGCAACATCTCATAAATAACCAAAGAAGGAATAAACCACTGTTCCAGCTTCCACTAACCAGAGAAGCAGACTCTGAGGCCTCAGAGATGGGCACAAAGGTCTTTGCTTTTGTAAACAAATAAATGCATTAGCATAACTCTTCAGACGCATGCGCTTCATTTTGTCTAACAAGATGAAACAGAAATGTATACTCTCCATTTTATAATCTCACTGCGGCCCAGAGAGAGTGAGTAACCTGCCCAGGACCACACAGCGAGAAAATTAGCAGAACCAGAGCCTCCAACCCATGCCGCCTCAGCCTGTCTCTAGGACTCTGCTGGGGCAGTCCTCCTAGGAAAAACTGTCACCCTGTCCCCACAGATTGAGGGGCCCAGCCCGAGCGTCATGACTCACTGCCTGAAGATAGGGCTTCTTCCTGGATAAAGATGGGCTCCCTGAGAAACACAGTAAACTGAATACTTGGTCTGGTTGCCAGAGACCTATATTCTAGATCCATCTCTGTCACTGGCCAGCTTCATGGCCCTAGACTTCTCAGTTCTTCTCAAGGTGGAAATAATTTCACAAATCCCATCTACCAGGATGACTGGATTCTCTGGGAGACCTGTCTGTCTGAGAGAAACAGGTGCTGACAGGTGGCAGCTGGGTGTGAGTGAAACAGGTGAAGATTTGGTAAAACCAAGGCCCTAAGCCCCTCTTCTCCTCTCCCACACAGCAGATCCTGTCCTCAGACCGATTTTTTTCATGCTTTAGTCTGAATGCCATATGCCACTGAAATTAACTTTTACATAGCGATCTCCCACACACTCAATTGGGAGCTCCCCAATGGAAGGGACATCTGTAACCATCTTTGCTTTTCTATCTTTCCTTTTTTTTTTTTGTTTTTTTTTTGTTTGTTTGTTTGTTTTTGAGACAGGGTCTTACTCTGTCACCCAGGCTGGTCTCAAACTCCTGGGTTCAAATTATCCTCCCACCTGAGCCTCCCAAGTAGCTGGGGCTACACGCACATACCACCATGGCCAGCTTGTAACCATTTTTGTATCCCAAGCACACAGCACAGTGCCAGGTTCCCAGTAAGTGCACAGTAAGTGTCTGGTGAATTCTGAGAATTACCTCTCCTGAGTTATCCACATTTTCAGTCGCATCTCTCTCACAACAAAGCAAAAGGCATTTTAAGAAGCAATCCAAAGCATGGAGAAGGCACTTCAGAGAGAGAGAAATTTTCAGTGTTCTGAGAACTTTCTGAATGGGCAGGCCACTATCCTCTCTGTTCACCTCTAACTCAGCCCTGCCTTCAAACATACATGGCTGACAATGGCTGAAAACTCCTCCACGAAGTCTGCAGAGGGTGAGGCGTGGCAGCTCACGCCTCTAATCCCAGCAGTTTGGGAGGGCAAGGTGGGTGAATCACTCGAGGTTAGGAGTTCGAGATTAGCCTGGCCAACACGGTGAAACCCCATCTCTACTAAAAATAAAAAATTAGCCGGGCATGGTGGCGCACACCTGTAATCCCCGCTACTCAGGAGGCTGAGGCGGGAGAACCACTTGAACCTGGGAAGTGGAGGTTGCAGTGAGCCCAGATCATGCCACCGCACTCCAGCCTGGGCGAAAAAGGGAGACTCCATCTAAAAAACTAATAAAAACAGAAGTCTGCAGAGGCCCACAGACCCCACCAGAGAACCGTGAGGTCCAAGTAATTGCTAGTACAAAGCCCGGACCTTCCTCAGAATCTGGAAGCAACAGGCCAAATTGAGCAACGGTGAGTCTTGGGAGAAATACTGTCAAAAGCAAAGATCCACTAGGTATTCTTCCATCCTCACAAAACAAGAGAAAATGAGTTTGGATTGTACTGTGGGGGATTTTAGATAGATCTTAGGTAGGACTTTCCCAATAGTATGTCTTGAAAATATATAAAGATATAACCAAGAAAGACAGTGCAACCAATCCTCTTTCTTGGTATTGTTTTTCTTTTCTTTTCTTTTCTTTTCTTTTCTTTTCTTTTCTTTTGAGATGTCACTCTGTTCCCCAGGCTGAAGTGCACTGGCACCATCTCAGCTCACTGCAACTTCTGCCTCCCAGGTTCAAGCAATTCTCCTACCTCAGCCTCCCGAGTAGCTGAGACTACAGGCGCGTGCCACCATGCCTGTCTAATTTTTGTATTTTGTGGTAGAGAGGGGGTTTCACCACGTTGGTCAGGTTGGTCCCAAACTCCTGACCTCAAGTGATCCTTCCGCCTCGGCCTCCCAAAGCTCTGGGATTACAGAGAACTGTAAGGGTAAGCCACAGCACCAGGCCCCGGGGTCTTTTTGTAAGTGATATTTTCAGGTGAGGAAGATGTGGTTCATCATAGACACCAGTGGAGAAAACACATGTTGTCACCTAAGTCAAGGGCAAACTGTTCCAGGCGAAGCTCCACCCTGTACACAGTAACCTTTACGGTTGCCATTCCATCCAACCCTGAAAATCAACGAAAAGGTCAGAAAGAGCTCCAGAGTGTCATGACCTAGCCAGAACATGAATGCTCTCTAGATTAAGGAAGATTGCTCTGAGGGGTCAGCCTGGCACTCACTAACATTCGTGGGGGCAAAAGAACATGACGAGGTTAAGTGGCAGAAATACCTGACAACACTCTTCCCACTTTGGAGATGCATCTCGTTCTGCTCCTTCTCTAGAAATAGTGCTTCAGAAATTTACCTTCCTCCTCATTTCGCAGACTTCCTGTAGTGTGATATGAAATATATTTGGTCTTTTCCTGGTTCTTGTCCCAGAACTCCTAAAACGCTGGGACTTTCCTGAGTGACAGAAGTGTCTTGTTATTCGTAATGAGCTCCATGGATAACACCTGAGTTTATGCTAAGGAAACGACTTAGGATACAGCACCCGGGGAGCCTGAAGATGGGGAGGAAGGACCAAGAAAGACCAAGTAACTAGAGGATTAGAAGGTTGGATTTCTCAGCTCCACCCACAAACTTCCAGGAAAAGAGAGAGGGAGGTGTGGCTGAAGATCAAGCTCTAGAAAAACTCTTGGACACGGAGCTTTGCTGAGCCTCTGGGTTGCTGAACTGGTGCAGGTGCTGGAAGGGTGGTGCGTCCAGGGTGAGCATGGGAGATCCACGCCCCATCTAACCCCCTGCAATACCTTGCCCTATGTAAACCAAAACTAAAATTCTAAAAGCCCCAGCTGACTGAATGGACAGCGCTGTAGGAGACCCAAACAGACAGACAAACAAACAAAAACTAATCCAGGCCATGGAAAGATGTGGGGGCTCAAACATGCCTCATTATACTCTCCTCCCTGTGGAGCTCAGGCACAACTGATCAGCTTTAACCTGAAAACAGCAATGTTTTCTTTTTTTTTTTTTTTTGAGACCTAAGCTAGAGTGCAGTGGTGCAGTCACAGCTCACTGCAGCCTTGACCTCCCAGGCTCAAGTGATCCTCCCAACTCAGCCACCCAAAGTGCTGGGATTATAAGTGTGAGCCACCATGCCTGGCCAAAACAGAAATCTTAACAGTGATGAAACAGACTATGTTGCAATAAGACAACAAATTCCCAGCCTGACTCTAGCATAATATCATGATAGATAAAGAAGGAAGTTGAAATATTTTACTTCAAAATATGTCTCTTTGTTACATTTTGAAATGGCCCTGCAAAGCCATCTTTTGTGGGGGGAAATCTGCATCTGTAAAGAATCTCTATTAACGTAACTAGATTTTTCCCCTTCCAGACCTTCCTAAACCTGAAGAGATTAACTGAAAGTCTAGCACCTTTTAAGGGTCTGAATACAAAATACTGGCCATCCATTGTCTCTAAGGGTAGCCATGTAGGATACTTCATCTAGATAATAAGAACTCTGGTCTCCACAACCCCTTATCTTAACCCAGACACTCTTTTCTACTGATTCTGGGTTTTAGATAATAATTTAAATCTTTTCTGACTTGCCAATCAGAAAATCTTTGAATCTGGGCTGGGTGCGGCAGCTCACACCTGTAATCCCAGCACTTTGGGAGGCTGAGGCAGGTGGATCACAAGGTCAGGAGTTCAAAACCAGCCTGATCAATATGGTGAAACCCCATCTCTACTAAAAATACAAAAATTAGCTGGGCATGGTAGCGCGCGCCTATAGTCCCAGCTACTCAGGAGGCTGAGGCAGAAGAATGCTTGAACCTGGGAGGGGATCAACCTCTTGAACCCTAGAGGTTGCAGTGAGTCGAGATCACACCACTGCACTCCAGCCTGGGCGACAGAGCAAGACTCCGTCTCAAAAAAAAAAAAAAGAAAAAAGAAAATCTTTGAATCCACCTATGACCTGTAACACCAGCCCCCAGCTTCGAATCGTTCAACCTTTCTGGACCAAACCAATGTATACCTCACATGTATTGACTGTTGTCTTACATCTCCCTAAAATGTGTCAAACCAAGCTATAACCCAACCACCTTGTACACATCTTCTCAGAAACTCTTGGTGCCTTGGACTGTGCCTTGGGCCACATTCACTTGTATTTGGCTCAGAATAAACCTCTTTAAATATTTTACAGAGTTTGGCTTTTTTCATCTATACCTATGTACCTCTGCATCTCATTACTGATCTGTATCCTTAATATCTTTTATTATGAGCCTATAAACATAAGTGTTTCTCTGAATTCTGTGAGCAGCTCGGTCAGAGGCATTTAAACCAGAGCAACTCCATCTTGAATAGGGGCTTGGTAAAACAAGGCTAAGACCTGCTGGACTACATTCCCAATAAGTTAAGGCATTCTTAGTCACAGGATGAGACAGGAGGCTGGCACAAGATACAGGTCATAAAGACCTTGCTGATAAAACAGGCTGCTGTAAACAAGCCCACTAAAACCCACCAAAACCAAGATGGCAATGAGAATGACCTCTAGTCATCCTCACTGCTACACTTCCACCAGTGCCATGACAGTTTATAAATGCCACAACAATGTCAGGAAGTCACCCTGTATGGTCAAAAAGGGGAGGCATTAATAACCCCTCCTTGTTTAAAATATACTCAAGAAATAACCAAAAAAAAAGAGTAGCCATTCTTTTATTCCTTTACTTTCTTTTTTTTCTTTTCTGAGACGGAGTCTCGCTTTGTCACCCAGCTGGGGTGCAGTGGCGAATCTTGGCTCATTGCAACCTCCACCTCCCGCCTCCCAGGTTCAAGCAATTCTCCCACCTCAGCCTCCTGAGTAGCTGGGACTACAGGTCCCTGCCACCACACCTGGATAATTTTTGTATTTTTAGTAGAGACAGGGTTTTGCCATGTTGGCCAGACTGGTCTCGAACTCTGGACCTCAAGTGATCCACCCACCTTGGCCTCCCAAAGTACTGGGATTACAGGCATGAGCCACCGCGCCCAGCCTTCCTTTACTTTCTTAATAAACTTGCTTTCACTTTGCATTGCGTACTCGCCCTGAATTCTTCCTTGTGCAAGATCCAGGAATGCTCTCTTTGGGTCTGGATGGGGACCCCTTTCCGGTAACAGCTCTAGAAAATTAACTGAACCCTAAAAGGGAGTCAGGAACTCTGGTTTATAGTTGGTTGGTCGGAAGTATAGGTCTCAGATGCAACACGGAGATAGAGAAAAAAGAAAAAGTACAGGTAGCTCTAACTTGTGATTGGCATCCGAAGTGGGGGCAATCTTATGGGACTGAGCCCTGAACCTGTGGAATCTGACGCCATCTCCAGGTAGAAGGTGTCAGAATTAAATTGAACTAGAAGACACCCAGTTTGTGTCCACTGGAGAACTGCTTGGTGTGTGGGGAGAAAACCCCACATACCTGGTCACAGAAATGTTCTGTGTTGAGTGTGAGAAAGAAAAAACAGTTTGGTCTTTCCTTTCAAATTCCCTGTTCTCAACGCATGGACCAGCACTCTCCCTTACCTTCTAGAAGTGCAACATACAGATGAAAAAAAGTCTCTCAAATAAAAGGAAAATCTGAATGAGAAAAAACACGAGGAGAAAATACAACAAATATGCCCCTGATACAGTTGGGATATTTCTCCCCTCCAAATAGCATGTTGACTTTTTTTTCTCTCTCTCTCTTTTCAGATAGGGTCCCCCTCTGTTGCCCAGGCTGGAGTGCAGTGACATTGTTTGGCTCACTGAAGCCTCAATCTCCCAGGCTCAAGTGATCTTCCCACCTCAGCCTCTCAAGTAGCTGGGACTACAGGTATGTGCCACCATGCCTGGCTAATTTTTTTCTCTTTTTTTTTCTTTTATAATAGAGATGGGGGTCTCACTACATTGCCCAGGCTGGTCTCAAACTCCTGGGCTCAAGCAATCTTCCTGTGTTGGCCTCCCAAAGTGCTGGGATTACAGGTGCAAGTCACCATGCCTGGCCGTGGCTAATTTTTTAAATTTGTTGCAGAGATAGGGGACACTATGTTGTCCAGGCTGGCCTCCAACTCCTCAGCTCAAGTGGCAATCCTCTTGCCTCAGCCTCCCAAAGTGCTAAGATTACAGGCATGAACCACCACACCCAGCCCACATGCTGAGATTTTGTCCCCAGTGTAGGAGGAGAACCTGGTGGGAGGTGTTTGGGTTGTCGGGGAGGATCTTGCAGGAAAAGCCTGGTGCCATTCTTTCAAGAATGAGTGAGTTCCCATTCTTAGTTCCTGCAAGATCTGGTTGTGAAAAGGAGCCTGGCTCCCCTACCTCTCTTTCTTGCTACTTCTCACCATGTGACAACCCTGCTCCCCTGTATTAGTCCATTTTCACACTGCTGATAAAGACATACCTCAGACTGGGAAGTTTACAAAAGAAAGAGGTTTATCGGACTTACAATTCCACGTGGCTGGGGAGGTCTCACAATCATGGTGGAAGGTGAAAGGCACATCTCACATGGTGGCAGACAAAAGAAGAGGGCTTGTGCAAGGAAACTCCCATTTATAAAACTATCAGATTTCATGAGACTTATTCATTATCCTGAGAACAACACAGGAAAACCCCCCCCATGATTCAATTACTTCCCACCAGGTCCCTCCCACAACACGTGGGAATTCAGGATGAGATCAAATTGCGTGGGGACACAGCCAAACCATATCATCCCCCATCTGCTTTCCACCATGAATGGAAGCTTCCCAAGGTCAAAAGCAGATACTGGCACCGTGCTTCTTATGCAGCCAGCAGAACCATGAGCCAAATAAACCTCTTTTCTTTATAAGTTACCCAGTCTCAGGTATTACTTATAGCAACATAAACAGATCAATATACCCTCTAATAATTGGGTTAACATGATAAAATTATATTTTCCTCTTTCCTACTATCCAAAACTTTACAATTAACTAGCTATTTTATTAAATACAATATGCTGACTTTTTTTTTTTTCTTTTGAGACAGAGTCTCGCTCAGCCGCCCAGGCTGGAGTGCAGTGGCGCTATCTTGGCTCACTGCAACCAGTGTATCCCAGTTTAAACAATTCTCCCGTCTCAGCCTCCCGAGTAGCTGGGATTACAGGCACTCACCATCATGCCTGTCTAATTTTTGTATTTTACTAGAGACGGGGTTTCACCATGTTGGCCAGGCTGGTCTTCAACTCCTGATCTCAGGTTATCTGCCTGCCTCAGCCTCCCAAAGTGCTAGGATTACAGGCGTGAGCCATTGCACCCGGCCGCGTTGACTTTTATGGCATAGAAAATGATTTCTTGTGCTCACTTCAGCGCACAAGCACTACATCTTTTTAAATGATTCCTTTTAAGACAACAAGCTTGAAGACTCTTGGAGAGTCTCAAAAATGTGTCACTAAACTAACCATCCATTACCTTTCTGTATTTTCCTAATTGCTGGGGCAAATATTGCAAGGGTTACCATCCCCAAACTGGGTGCCCATCTCCCCCCCAAGAAAATTATTTTTCAATGGCTGCAAAAACCACATAGGTTGCTTATTGTTTTTCTAGTCATCTCCCTCAGCTCCATCATATCCTGGATAAACTCGCCTACCAGAAGCAGCAAGACTGAAAATCTCTGTGGTCAGATTGTGGAGGGAAGAGGCACCAGGCTGGGTGGGGGAACAGGCTTGACCACAGTGATGTGCTGAGAGGGAGAGACCTTAGAAAGAATGAGGCTGCTGCAGGGACGTAATAGGTCTGTTAGAAATTGGTCGAGATTTCAGGTCAGAGGCCTGAGTTTCAGCTCTGACCCCGCGCTGCCTCAGTGACGTGCCTGGTCATCTACAGATCAGAATTGGACAACCGGAGTCTCATCCCAGCTGGAGGACATACAGAGGACACAGAAGGGCTTCACACCCTCTGACTACCCAATGTGTCAGGGCCTCAAAGGAAAAACCCATGGTTTTCTTTATCCTTCCCTTCCACAAAGGGACCAAAGGCACAGCCACATTTTCCTAGCGAGGATTTCAAGCTATATGACAATATCTGAATGGAAAACCCAGACATGTGGTCTGAAAACAGAAGAAGATATTTGAAAACAGGAGTGTGTTTAGGAGGTTGCTGCCTATGGTGGCAGGGAGTGGCTGGCTACTGCCCGACATCTCCTCACCAGCTGAGGCATCACCATCCTGCTTCCCTTCTCCCACTGGAAAATCCACATTCGATTTTCTGTTCTGAGTCCCTGAGAGAACCAAAACAAGTCTCTTCTCAGAGGACACTTCCTTCCAGGCTCCAGAGTCACAGGAGAAGAGCTCACAGATTCCCACCCGCCAAGACAATGAGAAGCTGTGTCCCTCCTCACACCAGGCACAACAGCCCCTTGGCAAGTCACACACCCATATGTGCTATGGAGGAAAGAATCCCAAGGGGGCGAATGCCTCAGGAAAAACCCTCAGTTTTCATCAAGCTCTTGTACACACAGCAACCCAGCAACCACCTCCGGGCTCTCCGGGCCAGCCTTGGCTCCAGGTCTAAACACCTGCTTCAGGGCCAGCAGTTTGTCCACTGGGGTCAGGAAAAAAATTCCCCACTGGCAGCTTAGCCATTCAGACTCCTTAACTTCTGCGTTACCCTAGAAGCAATTACCAGTGACCAGCATAGCAACTGAAGGATATATAATACCTGGGAGAAAACGCACCAACTAGGGCAGAATGATCACCTGTGCATCTGCCTCATCTTCATCCCAGCCCCTTGCCTGATGTGTCATTGGCACCCTCTGAGTGCATAACCACCAAGGAAATTTTCAGAATACCAACTCCCACAGAGGAAGCTGGTCAGTATGAAATCAGCCCACAGGGCTCCATCTCCACCGTCTCAGTTTCCACAAATTGTTTTAATCTAGAAACCACATCTACAGCCAAGGGCTAGCTGCTTCTCACGGAGGAGTCCACCTAGACCATCGGCAGCATGACCCTCACACCTGTCTGCTTCCCACAACCCTCACACACATCTCATCGACTGCCCACATTCCTACCTTCCTTCAGAACCTCCCCCTCCACAACTGCACGTTCTCACGCGGGGGAGGGCTGACTGCTTCCAGGCCCTGGGGGGATAGGAGAGTGGAGCTGTAATGAGCTCAGGCTTTGGAATCAGGACAGGCTTCAAATCCCAGCCTTGCTTCTGTTGGACCAGGAGAGTGTTAATCTCTGAACTTCGGGTTCCTCAGCTGTAAAACCTGCCTGGGGGGACCGAGACATTGTTGTGAGGATTAAATGTGATAATGTACTTAAGGCTGCTTGGCAGAAAACTTGGCGCAGAGTACGACCAGTCCCTGCCCTCAAGGAATTATGAATGTGGTCGAAGTTTTTGCCAGTTAACCCTATCCAGCACCGATCACTTACTTAATCCACTGACCAATCATAGGTCTCCTTTGCATTTGGTCTTCGCTTTGTGTTAAGAAGGTCGTGAGTTTTCTCTCTCCCACGCTTCCTGTGCTTCTCATAGGTAGCAGGGCACACACAGGGTGGAGAAGCTACACCAATAGTGACGGGCTGAAGGGGAGAGCATTCAGATGCACAAAATCACCCTGCTCCCCTGGAAATGGAGCTGAAACCCGAAACAAGTCTCCCTCCAAAGGTCAGAGGAAGGAGATGAAGAATCAAGATAAATATACCAATGCTATATATTCATTACAGGCAAACCACACGCCAGTTAGGCTGGCACCAGAGAGATGACCTAACCTAGCAGGCTGGGTACAATCAGTGAGCGGCACTACCAGTGGTCAGACATGGAGCTAAGTGGAAACCCTGAGGCCCTCTACTCTCTAGCTGCTGGTCTGCCAGACTGTGAGCAATCATGACGGGGGTAGGCATGTTATGCAGAAGAAGGGACATAACAGCCAGGAGAATAAAAGGTAGTAACAGTGAAGGTATCCTGGGCAGAGACACAGAGAGGTGCTTCTGCATCCCCTAGAAAGAGCCTGCAGTTGGCCACCACCCAACTCACTCACCTGTCATCAGTTTTCCCTTCCCCCTCCAGAGAATAATGACAAGAGGACATCCTGGGAGATGTGGCTTCATCCAATTTCTGACTTTTCTGAACCTAGCGATTCAGAGAGGGGTTCCAATCCTCAGTTTGGGTTCTGAACAATCACCACAACCAGTTTTGGGCAAGGGAGTTAGAAAGACATGTGAGTATTAATGCGAAGAGGCTGCCCCGTCAACTGCAGACTACACTATTCCCTGAGCTCAGAGGGCAACATGGCCAGCAAAAAAACTGTGCCGTCTTATGTTCAATAGTAGTTAAGATGATACTTTGCAGTTAGACCACTGAAAGAAAAGAGCAAGACTCCAGGCCTTCACCTCCCCACGCTTCCTTCCTGCTACACAGAACAGCAGAAAGTAGTTGCCTCGAGTACCACTTTGAGAGTGTCTCTCCCAAGCTCCAGAAACTATAGTAGCTCCCCATTGAATTGACTCCACTTTGCCTGGGAAGCACTTTGCATATAGGATCTCAATACCTGTTTGATGACTGAGTGATTCATTGAAATTCAAACTCTTTGGCATAAATCACCTTCGGTCTGTCAGCCTCACCACCTTCATTTTTCCACATTCCTCAACAAGATCATATTTGGTCATCCATCTCCATCTTCAAGCCAATACATCCAAACTGCTTTCACCTATAGGCATTTGTTACCCCTTCAAAACTCAGCTCTCTATAGGTCAGTGGTTGTCTAGGGCTGGGGGAATGGGATGGAGAGAGTGAAGGTGCTAGCTAAAAAGTATGAGTTTCAGCCAGGCACAGTGGCTCATGCCTGTAATCCCAGCACTCTGGGAGGCCAAGGTGGGCAGATCATGAAGTCAGGAGTTCAAGACCAGCCCGGCCAACATGGTGAAACCCCATCTCTACTAAAAATACAAAAATTAGCCGGGCTTGGTGGCACGCTTCTGTAATCCCAGCTACTCAGGAGGCTGAGGCAGGAGAATCACTTGAACCCAGGAGGCAGAGGCTGCAGTGAGCCGAGATTGAGCCACTGCACTCCAGCCTAGGTGACAGAGTGAGACTCCGTTTCAAAAAAAAAGAGTATGAGTTTCTTTGTGGGGCGACAAAAGTTTTTTGAAACCGACAGTGGTGATGGTTGTACATAGCTGTGAATATACTAAAAACCGTTGAATTATACTTTAAATAGGTGAATTGTATATTATATAAATTATATCCCAATAAAGCTGTTTTTAAAAACTCAGCTCTGTACTTATCTCCTTTCAGAAATTTTCCCACACTCATGAATAAAAAGAATTTCACTTTAAACAACAGAGAAAAAGGAATCATTTATTTACTCATTATTAATTCATCAACAAACATCTATAGATCTATAGATCACTGTAAGAGGTCAGGTACAGTGCTATGAAGATACAAAGATGAACACGATTGGTCTTGGAGTATTCCAGTGACTAATGGAAAGTTAGTAAGCCATGCTATCTTTACCATTTTTTCCACTTCTTCCTTCCTAGGGTTTAAGGAGAAGAAAGGGGTCTCCTAATCCTCTTCACATTTTCAACTTTGTGCAGGGAAAATCCGCAAACTTGAGCTTCAAGTCAGTGACAAGTAAAAAAAAAAAAAAAAAAAAAAAGAAACAAAAGGAAAAAAAGAAAACTAAACAAATAATGAAAAAACAAAAATTAAAAGAAATCCACAAGCTGTGGTCCTCTCGGCCACTTAACTTTTACCACATCAGACTGAATTTCATAGCAAGCCTGAAAGGTGTTTTTCTCTGCTTTGGAGAGGTAGATTTGGGGTGGGGAATGTGGAGACGTCATGCTGGGCCTGGTATGCTAATCCTCCCTAATCCAGGCCAGAGCAGAGCCATTTTCCAACCATCATTTCCAAATCCTGAATCATGTGAGCAGGCTCAGGTGCTGCTCCAGGACACGTGAGTATGTAACCTCATACTTTTAAGCAAACATCCATTCCATGTGAGAGACTCACAGAGTAATGAAATAAGCCTTCACCCTTGAACAGGAAGAGGAAGCTGGCAACACATTTTCACATGCACTACTCTTCAGACTTCCCATTAATCCACAGATATCCTCTTCTGCAAATGAAGAAGGTGAAGCTCATAGAGGTGAAGTGAAATGCTCAAGCTAATCTCCACAGCTAATCGATGACAGAACTTAAATGTATAGCTGTCTTCTGACATTAAGTCCAATGTTCCCTGCACTCCATTGCCTCTAAATGCCGATTCCTTTTTTTTTTTTTTTTTTTTTTTTTTTGGAAACGGAGTCTTGCTCTGTCACCCAAGCCGGAGTACAGAGGCGTGATCTCAGCTCACTGAAACCTTTGCCTTTGCCCACTGAGTTCAAGCAATTCTCATGCCTCAGCCTCCTAAGTAGCTGGGACTACAGGCACGCACTACCATGTCCAGCTAATTTTTGTATTTTTAGTAGGAACAGGGTTTTGCCATGTTGGCTAGGCTGGTCTCAAATTCCTCGACTCAAATTATCTGCCTCCTCAGCCTCCCAAAGTGCTGGGATTACAGGCATGAGCTACCACACCCTACCACCAGCTCCTTCTCAGGCCACTTGGTGGTATCTACAAGCACCTGTTCACTTGATTGCTTCTTTTCTTGGAAAGAAGCCTTTCATCTTCAAGGCCTAAAAATGATGGGGCTTTGTTTTACACATAATCCAAATAGATTCCAACAGAAGGCAGTACCACAGTAGCTAAGAGGAGATGTGAGTCACACAAATTTGAATTTGAATCCAGAGTCTGCTTTTTCAGATACATATGTCCTTGTTTGTTTTGTTTTGGTTTTTTGTTATTTTGGAAACGGAGTCTTGCTCTGTCGCCCAGGCTGGAGTGCAGTTGCAAGATCTCCGCTCACTGCAACCTCCACCTCCCAAGTTCAAGCAATTCTCCTGCCTCAGCCTCCCGAGTAGCTGGGACTACAGGCATCCACCACCACACCCGGCTAATTTTTGTATTTTTAGTAACGACAGTGTTTCACCGTGTTGCCCAAGTTGGTCACGAACTCCTGAGGCCCGCCTCAGCTTCCCAAAGTGCTAGGATTACACATGTGAGCCACTGCGCCCGGCCGATACATAGGTTCTTCTAATCCAAAAAGTCACCACTTAAAATAACCACCTGAACTACATCTAGGTGAAAATCCTGCCAAATTTTAAGGATATGTCCCCAAATCCAACAAAAATAAAGGTTCTACTACACACATAGACAACTCTTGAAACCACGAATACCTTCCTAAATCTAACCAAATCTACAGTCATCCCCATCCCAGCCAGCAATGCAGGACTTTTTTTCTTCATACACACACACACACACACACACACACACACACACACACACACACATATATATATAACATTTTAAGAGCTGGGGGTGGGGGTCTCACCATGTTTTCCAGGCTAAAGTGCAGTGGTTATGCACAGGCACCATTATAGCCTATTAAAGCCTTGAACTCTTGGGCTCATGTGATCCTCACACCACAACCCAAGTAGCTGGGAATACAGGCCATGCCATTGCACCCGGCTCTTTTTACCATATTTTGTCCTCAGTATATATGACAGAATGTCAAGATCAAAAGAAGGTCTCTTTTAGTTTCTTTTTTTTTTTTTTTTTTTTTTTTTTTTTTTTTTTTTTTTTTTTTTTTGAGACGGAGTCTTGCTCTGTCACCCAGGCTGGAGTGCAGTGGCCGGATCTCAGCTCACTGCAAGCTCCTCCTCTCGGGTTCACGCCATTCTCCTGCCTCAGCCTCCCAAGTAGCTGGGACTACAGGCACCCACCACTTCGCCCGGCTAGTTTTTTGTATTTTTTAGTAGAGACGGGGTTTCACCGTATTAGCCAGGATGGTCTCGATCTCCTGACCTCATGATCCGCCCGTCTCGGCCTCCCAAAGTGCTGGGATTACAGGCTTGAGCCACCGCGCCCGGCCCTCTTTTAGTTTCTTTTACATTTGAGGGAAAAGCCAATAAGCCATGACAAACTACTTTATTTATTTATTTATTTAAGACGAAGTTTCGCTCTTCTTGCCCAGGCTGGAGTGCAATGGCATGATCTTGGCTCACTGCAACCTCCACCTCCCAGGTTCAAGCAATTCTCCTGCCTTGGCCTCCCGAGTAGCTGGGATTGCAGGCACCCGCTACTACACCTGGCTAGTTTTTTGTATTTTTAGTAGAGACAGGTTTCACCATGTTGGCCAAGCTGGTCTCAAACTCCTGACCTCAGGTGACCCTCCCGCCTCACCTCAGGTGACCCTGCCGCCTCACCTCCCAAAGTGCTGGGATTACAGGCACGAGCCACCGCCCCGGCCTGACAAACTACTTTAGTTCAAGGTTAGCTCCCACCAAGTTTGCCCCATTTCCCTCTGCTCTGTGAAAAGGGTAGCAGGATGAAGTACCAAACAGAAGGAACTTCTATCCCCAGGGTCCACAAAATTCCATGGAACAAAGCTCTATATCTGCACCTGCAGAGGGAACCATGCTTAGTTATGGCAAACAGAAAAGAGAAACTCTGGAAGGTCCAAAACGCCCATCTTCTGCGTAACCAATCCTGCTCCTCAATCCCCACCCCACAGAGACACATGGCTCATCCTGTTTCTCCTGCCACTCTTCATATTGTTCCCCTCCGCCAGTCTTATGCACCCAACCTCATTCTTTTCCTGCTGTTTTCTACTACCCATCTGTATTTGTCATGGTGTCAGCCTCTTCCTTCAAGAAGTCTGCCTCTACTTCTCCAGAACTCTCTCTTTTCTAGTACACAGCACAGTATGTTTTTCAATGGCCCCCACAGGTCTTTTTTTTTTTTTTTGAGATATAGTCTCACTCTGTGGCCCAGGCTGGAGTGCAGTGGCATGATCTCAGCTCACTGCAGCCCCCGCACCCAGGTTCAAGTGATTCTCTTGCCTCAGCCTCCCAAGTAGTTGGGATTACAGGAGCCTGCCACTATGCCCAGCTAATTTTTGTACTTTTAATAGAGACAGGGTTTCACCATGTTGGCCAGGGTGGTCTCGAACTCCTGACCTCAAGTGATCCACACGCCTCGGCCTCCCAAAGTGATGGGATTACAGGCGTGAGCCACTGTGCCCAGGTGTTCATTTCTTATACAAGTGTCCTCTCATTTTCCTTCTCACGGTCTACAATCCCTTACTCTACCTATCCTTCCCCCACACCCTCCTCAACATCACCACTATTAGCTGTTACTAGACTGAGCTCATAGAAATAGTAAGTATTTACTGAATTGAAATCAATGTAATTGAACAACTTTGGAAAAGGAATTCCAGGGAAAGTGATCCAGTTGCTCCGCACAAGAACACAAATCCATTAAGAGACAGGGCCCTAGAGTCCCAAAGTAAATATGTAGGATTTGTGGTACCAATGAACAAGTGAGGACTCCCTGCCCTCCACCAGGCAAGGGGCTTGCCTCAGACACAACTCCCTGAAGCAGCAGTCCTGACCAGAGCTGTGCAGAGCTGCTCTATGGTGCCCTGCACCAATTCTCTACGTGAAGGAAGCTCAAACTTCTCCCATTACCCAGATGCCACATTGACCTAGGCAAAAAAGTAGCTGGCACAAACCACAGTCTTGTAGGTATCCATGTCTAAAGAATGATATGGTAGGAAATGTGACTCACTCAATGTCAATATTTCACTTCCACACAAGTGCGCCAGTTAAGGCAAGCCGGTGTGGCCAAACGTAAAATAAGATGGAAACGGAGTTCAGAAATATAAACCACTTAACTTCTTCTCTGGCCTTTTGCTATCTCCATCTGTAGAAAGGGAGCCATAGTAATACCTACCTCAGAGAGTTTGCGGTAGGGATGGAATCTGGAGGTACATGAAGTGCTCAACATAGTGGCCCGCATGGTAAGGGCTCGATAACTATTAGCTGCTCTTATTATTATTATTTATTTCGCTGTGGGGATCAAAGGAGATGGAATGCAGCGTGAAGCCCCACGTAAACGTGTCGTGCAACATGAAGCCCCTCACCCTGTGCTGGGGAGCGGGTGGCACGTGTGGAAACTGAAAGCCACCATCCCTGGGACCAGGCGCAGCGCCCGCCAGAAGCGCCTCTGGTGACGGGCTCCTACTCTCCCCCAGGACGTTTCCCCCAGGATGCCCCGAGGCCCTGGACGGCTCTGGAGAGGAAGGGAGGGAAGGGAAGGAGACGGATGGAATGGGGACGTACCTGCTTTCACTGCACTCCTTCCGCTCCCTCACCCTCAGCCACTTGCGGAGGAGGAAGCGTTTTCGGCGCGGGGACGCGCTGGGTGTGGAGCAGTTGGACCACGGGGTGTCTTCGTCGCTGGAGGGCGTGATCTCGATGGACGGCAGCTGCAGGAACTCTTTGCCGGGGGTCAAGACGCCGGGTAGGTCCCGGGCCAGCCCCGCCTCCAGGCTCTGCTCCTGTACGTTCTTCATGCGGCGCATCTTGAAGCGCCGGCGGCGAAGCGTGGGGGTCGACGAACTGGACCAGACCGGGCTGCCCTCAGCCGCGCCCTGCGGCTCCGGCACCTGCAGGGCGGGCAGCGGCCGGTTCTCCATCATGTTGGCCGCCGGCATGGGGGCCGTCGCCTCTGCGCTCGCCCTGCGCCCTCCGCCAGCGGCCTCGTTCGCGTCTCCCGCTGGCTGCTCCCCACCCTCGGCCCGCGGCACACTCCCCTCTCCAGGGGCCGGAGGACCAAGTTCCTTTCCCAGAGCACAGAGAGGAAGAGACGCGAGGAGACGCGGCGTGGCGCGCCGCCTCCCAGAGTCTAACTTTTCGGAGCGCGAGTCCTCCGGGCCGTCAGCCGCCGGCGAGGCCACCCTGGCGGGGCGGGAGCTGCCTGCCAGCCACCCGGTCGCCCTCCTGGGGCTCCCCTCGCGCGCCCGCTTGTTTTTCTTCCGCTGCGCTCCCTCGCTTGCTGCGTCTTTGCCTTAGCGGAACTCGGCAGCCCGGGGCCCCAGGGGGCGATGCAGCAAACTCTCAGCGGTTTGCGTTCAGCAGACCAGGTTGGGGAGCCGGCTTGGCGCTGCAGGGAGGTAGAGAGCAGGAGGAAGAGGCAGTGGTAGGAGGGAAAGGGGGAGAGAGAGAGAGGAAGCGAGACACTGGATAAAAACAAAAAAGGAGGAGGAGGAGCGGGGGCTGGGGGCGGGGTGGGGGGGACTATCCTGAATGGACTAGCACTGGCAGCGACCGCTAGTGTAACTGTACACGGATTCCCCCGGGGAGGGACTCTACCTCCAAGTAAAGGCTGCTCCAATCAGCCTGGTGAAATAGGATCACAAACCAAACTTTCTCAGGGCAATGATTGGCCAGGCAGCTCCCATTAGTCAAACTCGGCTATTTCCTTGGGGGTGGGGGTGCAGAGAAAGGGGAATCAATGAATTCAGTCCCTCACTCTCTCAGGCCACCCATGACACAGGGTTGAAGGAAAATGAGGAGACTTTTCAACTAGCTCTTGTCCCCTAAGAAAGGCACTTTGAATTATTTGGGGGTGTGGGTAGTGGCACTGCAGGCCGGAGTATAGTCAGAGGAGGAAAGCAAGGTTGCTGGAGGCTGCTTCCAAAATGACAAGCTGAGAAGAGAGGACAGTTCTCCCGTGGCGGCGTGAGCTGAGGACACCAGACATGACACACCAAGGAAAGACAGACAATAGGGTCTGAGAGACAAAGGACACAGGACCAGTAAGGACAATGGGGGCTGAACCCTGTACATGAGCCAGCTGCCAGTACTATAGCTGCGTCCTGAGCAAAGAATGAAATGAGGAGTGGGTGAGCAGCCGCAAAGCAATGCCTCCAACAGAGCCCCAGGGAGTTGAGTGTACCCCCCCTTACATTCCTGAGGGCTGATTCAGTTCTGCTCCAGTCTGCCGTGGACTGGGTCACAGAGTCCAGTATGTCCCCATGTCATGGAACCTAGGAAGTCTGGGTCAGTCCTGGTAGCATCCCAAGATGTGCTGAACCACACTCATTCTCTAGACCCAGGCCCTAAGAGATCATCAACCCTAGAACTGATCTGTCCTATTTAGGTGCTCTCTGTGGGCACTGAGTCTAACCCAGCCCAGCTCCTAAAGCAAGGCTGTAGCACCCATTCTCCTCCTTCATCCCTAGCCCAATGCATTTGTCTCTTGGGTCAGTAACTGTTTTGTCTTGTTTTGCTTTGTTTTGTTTTTAAGAAACAAAGTCTCACTCTGTTACCCAGGCTGGAGTGCCGTAGTGCAGTCATGGCTCACTGCAACCTTGAATTCCTGGGCTCAAGCTGTCCTCCCACCTGAGCCTCCTAAGCAGCTGGGAGTACAGGTGCACACCACCACACCCAGCTAAGTTTCATTTATTTTTGTAGATATGAGGTCTTGCTATTTGCACAGGCTGGTCTCAAACTCCTGGCCTCAAATGATCTGCCCGCCTTGGCCTCCCAAAGTGCTAAGATTACAGGCATGAGCCACCATACCCAGCCTGGTCAATAACTTTCAAAGAGATCATGAGAAGCACCCAAGAATATACCATGAAGTCCACAATCTGATCCACCCCTCTTTTCTGCCACTCTCAGAGTCCAGTTTCCATCTGGGAGCCAATGCCCAGCTTCCGTGCCAGGACAAAGGTCACATTTCACAAGTATCCTAAAGCTGAGGAAAATTCACACCCCTAAAGACCACAAGAATTCACTGCAAGTAAATACATCCCTGCAGTTCAGCAAGACATCAAGGGCTGACAGCTGGCTATGGGTCTACCAAGCTCTGCAATGACACTTGTCAAGTATGGAAAAGCTCAAGGCATGCTGACATTACACAACCTTTGAGAGGCTGGGAAACTGAGGGAAATACGTCTTCCTCAGGGAGAGAGATGGTGCGGCTGAAAAGCCAAGGCCAGGCCCACCCATAAATGACTCCCTGGAATGTCGGCCCCGTTTCTGAAATCCAGCCACTGGCCCTCTCAGGAGTGATTTGGTATCACTCTATTTTAACTCCCGGACATAGCACAGAGCGCAGAAACCCCTTCCCATCAAGTGTCAGGCCTGGCAAGGAGCAGGTCATCTCTTCCGGCTCCAGGGATGCTGAGGAGGCTGCGCTGTAATTCCAAACTTCAGGATCCAGAGCTAAGCCAAGTTCCACAGAGTTTGTTCACTCCCTTGTACTTCCTCCAAGGACGAGTGTTTTGCAGGGGATCTGATAACTTCCCAGTTCAAGGAACCTGCGTATTGGGTGGGCTCTTGACATAGAAGATGAGGGTCTCAGGAGCTTATGGGAAGAAAGGAAGCCAGGACACTACCATTCGCTTCGAGGCCAAAAAAACAAAAGGATGGTGCACAAGACAGGGGCAAGAAGATTCTATGGGCAACTTGGGAAGAGGGAGAAACAACAAGGGGGGAAGCTTTAAGTTTGTTCTGGGCACTCTGAATTTAAGTGTATACCTCTTACAAGGAAGAAAAGCCACCAGCTCTCTCTTCCCACACACTTCAGCCACTTTTCCCACCCACAGTAGATTCTGAACCTGAAATCCTATGAGATTTAATTTAAGCCTTGGGCACAGCAGTGGCTAAGAGTGATCATTTACATTTCACCTGGCCTGAGAGAAAACCTCCAAACAGGAATCTAAAATGTCTCGCTTGGGAAGCAGATACACAGAACTCTTAGCCTGAACACTGTCCTTACTCACTTGCACCTGCAGTCCCTTCTTTTTTTCAAGCCATAACCTTTTTGACCATTAAAACCCTGTTCAAAACACGTCCCCCAGCCCATTCCAGCTGTTTCTCTTGCCCATGGCTCTGGCAAGTAAGATAATAAATGAGGCACTGCTTTGAAATATGAAATGCCCTGCAGCTGTTAGCCATCATTACCATTAAGACTATAAGCTCCTTGAGGAAAGAATCAAGTTTCTCCTTCCTTTAATTCTCTCCAGTATCCTGTGCTTTTTATGTGTTTGGTGACCTCTACACTTTTGGAAAGAGCTTTCATACACCACACTGTGTCTTCCCAGCGGCCTTTACAATTGATGAAAGTGGGACAGAGAGATTCAGTAGTTTATCCAAGGTCACAGATAAATGACGATGGCTAATCAATGACAAGGCCAGAACTGGAACTCAGGTCTTCTGAAGCCAGTTTAGAGGCCTCCAAAAGTGTAGAGAAACAATTTCTCAAAGTAGCTGATGCCAACGTCAGAACCAAAGAGTTTCCATGCCCTGCATCAGAATCTCAGCGATTGCATTTGCTCCCCAAGTCTCCCCACTCCCATATTTCTTCTCTGCAATATTTGGCTCTCAGCAACCCCACAGTTCTCTGTGAAACTGGCCTCACCTTTGCCCCCATTCCCCGCTTCCCCAGACAGGTGGTAGCCAGAACAACCCAGCCTCCCCTCTCCCACCTGCAGCCAGGCCTCTGACTTTAAATGAAAGGAGGTCATATTACCAAGCAACTGTTGTTTATTCTCAGCTGCAAAGGCTCGCTTTGCCTACAGATACAAGACACCCAACACCTGTCTATTACTTCTGGAGACTCATAAACTATTATTATTATTCAATTTCCAGGAGAAAACTTAAGTGAAACATAGTAGCTTCCAGGCTAGATTTCTCCTGGGTACACATCCAAGTAAATGTGAACTGGAAGGCGCAGGCACCGCGGACACATTACTGCACCTGCTCCAGGATGCCAAGGCAAGGAACTCCCACGGACACAGGAACGTCTCCCCACAACACTGTTGTTGCAAGAAAGACAGTCCCCACTCTCAATGCTGGGACACAGAGTCTCTCCCTGACACAACATTCAGAATGGCCAATCCCAACGGTTGGCCCATTACAAGGGAAAGAAGCAGGCAGTAGGCATAGAAGAAGTGGAACTTGCGGCTGGCAGAAAACCTGGAAATACGGACAGAAACGTGGACAATGCTGAGAGCAATGTTAACTGTCTTCAAACACACAACGAAGGATGGCCAGATTTCACTCTGCAACTCTCATTTTGCTGCTGAGCAAGAGGAAATGCATTTCTGTAGAGTGCAGCATGGGGGATTTGGGATAGATGATAAACATTTACCGAGGGTAAGGCTGTTTAAGGACTGGCATGAATGACTAAGGCTGGGTAGAGAATGGCCTTCTCTGTAGATCTTTTAAAGGTAACTGGAGCCTAGTTAGAGGCGGTGGCAGGAAAGAGATGATCTCTTAAAGGCCCAGCCCACCCTACTACTGTGGGTCTCTAAGACCCAGATGGTTGCTTTTTAAAGTAGAAGCAATTCGCTTACACCTAAAACAAAGTCTGTTTGAGCTGACCTGTTACTGGCTCAATGGCATTTTGATCATCGGATGCTAAACCCTCCCTGAGACCTACAAACAGCTTTAATATCTTGCACTGATGAACTAGAAATACAGGGATCAATTACCAGGATGGTACTGAAGCAAGGAAGTGAGGGCTCGGGGAGGAAGACAGGAGAAAGAATTGGAGGGAATAACTTAAACTCTTCCCCGTGGTATCTCCTTCTGTTTCTTTCACGAGTCCTCCCTTCATTTCCCCAGGGAGGGGCTCACTACTTTAAGAAGGGTCAGGGGACGCTGCACTGAATTGGTGTAGTTAGAGAAGGAGTGTGGAGGAGGAGGCTGATGCTGGTTAAATACAACCTAAATCAAACCACCGTTGACCAACCACCACATCCAGCTTCTCCTTCCAAGGAAAAAGGGAGAAAATGCTTCAGGACGTGGATGGAGACTCAGTTTTGGAGAACAGAGCCCTGGGCAGTGCTCTCAACCTTGGGGAGTGCACAGGATCAGCTGTTTGCTTCCAACAGCCTTCACAGGGGCCAGGGTGAGCAATGACGTCACCTCGGGAGAAGGACTATCACCAGATAAGCCTCATTGGTGTAATTGCTCATCAAAAGGCTTCGGCGTCAAAGAAGAATGTTTTGCAC
This sequence comes from Theropithecus gelada, assembly GCF_003255815.1. Lineage (NCBI taxonomy): Eukaryota > Metazoa > Chordata > Mammalia > Primates > Cercopithecidae > Theropithecus > Theropithecus gelada. The sequence continues at coordinate 114,867,987 of NC_037682.1, read as the reverse complement.
AACATTTGGCTGCCCTTGTACTTGACACCAAGAATACCAAGGCACAGAAGGACATTATCTCTTGTCCTCTAAATCTTGCAAGAACTTATGTGCAAACCAGGGCTGAAAAAGACTCTCTGAGGTTGCCCCATCTGTCCTTGGCTGCCCATCCCAAGGAAAGCAGGTGGCATGTGCTGGAAATTCTGCTTTTGCTTTCCTCAGAAGCATTGCAAAATACCATCAGCCTATACTAATTACCAACTAGTGACTGAGTGTGCAGACCCAAAGTCAAGCCACCTGAGTTTTGTACCCGTTTCCATCACTTACTAGCAGTTTTATTGTGGCTAAGTTATTTAACTTCTCTGTAACTCAGTTTCCTCATCTGTACAATCAAGATAATAAATGGCATCTCCTTGCTGGAGTGATTGTAAGCGTTAGTGCTATGTAGGGCACTTAGAACAGAGTTTGGCACACAGTAAGTGCTCAATAAATGTTAGCCTTTGTTATGTGTAAGTTTCCCTTATAATACCCTTCATAAGAAACAGGACTATTCTTGTTGATTTTCAATGCAGTTTAATTCTACAAGTGGTTGTTAAGCTAGAGCACTGTGTAAGTCTCCCTGTTCAGGAAGCCCTTGGGATATAGCTAGATAAATAAGATACACATGGTGCATTGAAACACATGATCTCTTAAAGCAGAATTAATTAAGTGCAAAATACAAGTGCACAAGAGGTGTGAGTGGAAAGATTGATAAATTTTAACTAGAGGAAAAGAGGCAGTCTAAGCAGGTCCTATGGAAGAACTGGTATTTAAGTTAATGCTTCAAGTAGGAATTTCAATAAAAAAGAATAGGGCATTAGCAGTTGGAATAAAAGCAATGAGGAGTGAAAACTCACAGAGTGGTTTTGAAAATAGGAAAAGATAAGTCAGAGCATAGGGTAGGACATACACGATTAGGCAATGAGGCTGGACAAACAAGGGGTCGGATTGCAGTGTAGAAGGGTTTTGTTTTGTCTTGTTTTTAAATTAGAGACAGGGTCTTGCTATATTGCCCAGGCTTGTCTTGAACTTCTGGTCCAAAGGGATCCTCCTATCTCAGCCTTCCAAAGTGCTGGGATTACAGGTGTGAGCCACCACACCTAGCCTAGTGTTGAATTATAGATTTTATTATTTAGGCAAGGGATACTATTCAGATTGGTTTGGGTTTGGTGGTTTTCTTTTTTTTTTTTTTTTTGTGGTGTTGAGGGGGCTACATTACTAACCTGTATTTGGGAAGCATCAACTCTGGTGACAGCATGAAATTTGACATTTGAACTGGAGAAAAAAGCAAATAGGAACCATAAAAACCAATTAAGAGATTATCATTCAATCAGCCAATATTTTTGGAATATTGACCATATATATGAATGGCAAATAGTTCAGGTAAAAGATGGAGAAAATCTGAAATAGGGCAGGGGTAAAATGTGGAATGAGAGGAGATAGGCAAGGAAAAGGAGAAACCTCTGGAAGAAAACCAAGAAACAGCACTCACTGGGAAGCCGAGGGGAGAAAGGAGGCATTTATTGCATGGCTACACTAAGCCAGGCGCTGCGCTGAGTGCCTCACCCACAAAATCCCAGCTGACCCTTGCAACAACTCTGAGAAATAAATATCAAAAGTCCTATTTCAAGGTGATGGGAGATTTTACAAGGTGACTTGCCCAAGTTCACACAGCTAGTAGAAGATGAACACAAATTTAAACTAGGGTCTCTTTGCTTTAAAACTCATACTTTTAAAATTATACTACATTTCAAAGGGATAAATGTTACTATATCCTATAATGAAGTCAGGCAGAAGACAGACTGAGATAATTCCATTAAATTTTGTAATTAGGTCATTGATGACCTTTGAGACAACAATTTCAGTAGAGTGGTCAGAGAAGAAATGAGATTGCTATGGGTTAAAGAGTAGATAGGGAATGAATTAATGGAAGCTGCAAGATTAGACTGCCCTTTCTAGAAATTTGTCAGCAAAAGGAAGGAGGGATATCTATTCTCAAATAGTTTTTGAGCATTTACTATGTGTTAAACACCCTTCTAATGCCTAGAGTTAGACTGTGAAAAGTTACTTGTGGTTGGAGTGGGAGCAAAAGGAGACAGAAAGAGAAGAGGAGACAGGAGAGGAGTGGAGGCGAGGAGAGGAGAGGGAACATTTGGGGTTGGGGATAAGGTTTTTTTTCTTTTAATTTGTGTGTGTGTGTTTTATTGTTGGTAGATGTTATGTTTTAGAGGAACAAAATGTGACTGTATGATTATGCCATTTACAATGGAGTTCTGCCTATATCTGCTAAGAAAATTGGAGCTTCGTGGTGTACCTGGTAATCTAGCAAATCAATCAAAAAGTATTGAGTCTTCCCAGACTCTAAGCATACCATAATAGTGAGTAGTGTGAATTTTCTGAAAGTTTATGAAAAATGATTACTGCTTCCTACAAATATTTTTTGAATGCCTATCAAAGATGACTCTGGCCTCAGTTGCTTCAAATCTGGGGGAAGGGAGGAAGGAGCAGAAAACCAATCCAAGAACTACAGTTTGGTAAATTCACTTCAAGAGAAATGTGTACCAAATGCAATATGAAAACAGGGAGAAGAATCCTGATCCAGAGAGAATTTCACAGAGAAGACAGTTCTTAGTCAAGGTTTGAAGGTGAGCAGCGGCGTTTTCCATGTAGAACAAGGGGGCCATATTTCCAGCAGAAGACCCACATGTGCAGAGGCATAGAGACATAAAAGAAAGCATGGTTTGATCGCTTCTCGGCCTTTTGGCTGAGGTCAAGTGTAGGAAGCGTGGTGTGTTATTGGAATTGCAAAAATAACAGTTTGAAGCATAATGAATGTAATGAAAAAGTTTTTAAAACCTAGAAAACAGTTGCCTGGTTTGTTCTGATGGGACAGGATGTTTGCCAAACACCAGGGAGATATTAGCCTTTAAATGTCATGTCAAGCAAAAAATCGGAATTGCTTTGTTATGACACAGGAAGGAGCTGAAGAAGACTAGGCTCCATGGAGGATTTTCATTGGTGGCCCCTGTAACCCAGCTCTGGACAACCATTCCTACTGTACCCTGACAGGTTTATCTTTCTGCAAACAATGCATCTTGAGGGAGTAACTGTAAACTATTCACCCCTATGCAATTCTGCACTTGGCACAAACTCTTGCCTCAGTGAAATTCACACTGTGGGATGTTCTCACTTCTCAGAAATAGTCCGTTTCCTCTATCCTGCTGCGCTCCACCCCAGAGCTGCCCCTAGTGGCAAGCACCCCTGTTGTATCCACCCCCATCCCTCTCCTAGAAATGGAGACTCAGGACCACTGTGCTCACATTTTTGCCTCAATCCAGTGACTACATGGCATTTTAAACACTCTGAAATTGAGATTTAGGGATGAGTTACGCTAGGTAATCTACAAAGTCTTTTTGTAGATTTCAGGGTCTATCGACTGGAAAGGTCTACTTTGCTTCAGGCAATCCCGATGTAAGAAAATACAGATTTAAAAAATATCTGAATCTGGCATGATCCTTCGTATAATTCAAATCATTTGTTTTACAGAAAATATTTATTAAAATACATTGTTTCTTTACATGTATGAAATTTTAATTCAATGATAAACTTGAATAAGGCACACTCAGATGAGGAAGTCATCTGTTGCATAACTTTGGGTGTCCAAATAGACATGAAACATGTCACCTTTCCCAGAAAAAGAAACAACTTCATTTTCTATGCCGTCAACCACTCCCTGGATGTAAGCAGATACCTCTGGAAGACATATTAATTCTGTCTGACAGTTGGACATTTTTATAAGCAGTAAAAATACCACCTTCCTTAGGTGACAGATTTATAGACCTGGAAGAAGCATTAGCTATTTCATCCCATGCACATCCTTCTTCTACTCTATCTGACTCAGGTTCATAGATGAGAAACTGAGGCATAGGCAAGATAAATCTTAGACCAACATCACGAAGCTGAAGCTGAAACTGTTTTATGTAAATCAAACATCTTTCAGTCAAGCGCTACCTTCATGACTTCTAGTATTATTTTGAACATAATAATTTGACCTCTGAGAATAATTAAAAAACAAACTGCACAGAGGAGTCCTAACAGCCAGTCTGAATTTGTTGGCAAACATTCTGTGTGCATCTAATTCCCTCATAAGCCCACACAGAGCAAGAAGTTAATCAAACACAAATACCTCACTAGAACTAATCCCAACACATGGACGTGTAGATTTGCATAAAAGGTATAGAATGGTTACTGGCACTTGGGAAGGCCTTTTTGCTTTACATAAACAGGATACCTGTATGTGGGAAATTCCCCTAATACATTTTACTTGATTGATATACAACTTGGCAAGAACATCACTACTTACTAAAAGTGTGTCTGTAAACAATTAACTTACATGGTCTTGCCCTTTCACCTTAAAGCAAGTATGTGATACCTAGGACTTGAACCACATGAAAAATCTGCTTAGTCAGGTATAGATTAGAAATGTTTCAGTGTCCTAAAAATTTTCAGATTCACCTAAGATTTCATGAGCAAGGCACTATATTTTGTCATTTAAGTCTCATAATAATCCTTTGACGTGAGTGTCATTCCTTCCCATTGCAGTGATGAGGAAACTCAGGCTCAGAGAGATGAAGAACTGCAGAGGTCAGTACTTAAACCCAGGTATTCTGAATCCCAAACCAGTGTTTTCTCCACTTCACTGTTGCTCTCTTTTGACTTTCTATAAAATACACATTCGAACAGGTTCTCCCTGTCATCATTTGTGAAGACATGTAGCTGATTTGCAATTTGGCAAATTAATTAATTTGGAGTTGCAATTTGGCAAACCAATACCCTTTGTTCTTATTTAATTCAGTCAGTTTCTATTTGTTCCCTAAATTTCCGTGGGAGTTTGTATTGAATTCTAAATATTAAAGAGAAAAAAACACACTATCCCAAATATTTAGCAGAACTCCCTTGCAATAAATTATTATATTAGCAATACATTCTCTTCATGGCATGTTCAGGCCACATAATCAGTTTCTTATTTACCTTTAATAATGTAGGTATAGCTCTAATTTATAATTTTACCCAAGTGTCTCTAATATCTCTTACCTATTAAGTAGTCTACCTATAGATCCGAGATGAATCATCAGGGTTCGGTGAGTCCTGGTGCTTCCTGGCTCCTATTACCGAGGACTGCAGACTCAAGGCTCCAAGCAAGCACTTTGGACCACAGAGGAGAAAACTGCAGAGTCCAAGCCTCCACTATGTTCATTTGCTTAAAATGAGGTTTGCCATCCTCTGTTGAAATAGTAGCTTAGTAAACAATAAAAGACCTTTAAAAGTAGCCTTTCCGTGGTCTTAAGATTCTAATTTAGCTTCCACGGGTAGATCTAACTTGTTTCCAGAATGTAGTCAGGCAACGGTTTAAATCTTACTAGCCAGAGCAAAGTCTTCCTTTTTGAAGGCTTGTTCACATGATCATTCCGTGCAAGTTTACTACCTATGCAGGACCTTGGACCTTGGAACAAGGACACTGGGTTCCATTCCCACCATAATAAAATCTCCCCAGCTTAACTCAAAGAACAGCCAGTCAGCAGTCATTGGCCCCGTATGTCCTTCAGGCAGAGGCCCACTAGGGTACTGAAAATCTAGTCTGCTGCTTTGCTTCCTTTTTCTTGCTCCCTCTCTCTCTTTCTCTTTCTCTCTCTCATTTACACACACACACACACACACACACATAGAAATGCCCCTACTCCCTTCTTGCAACAGATAGTTTTTTTTGTTTTGTTTTGTTTTGTTGTTGTTGTTGTTTTAAGAGACCGGGTCTCTATCACCCAGGCTGGAGTGGAGTAGCACAATCATAGTTTACTGCAGCCTCAAACTCCTGGCCTCAAGCAATCCTCCTGCCTCAACCTACCAGGCTCTAGTCTAGCCTGGACTAGAGACATGTGCCACCACACCCGGCTAATTTTTATTATTTTTTGTAGAGACAGGGTCTGGCTATGTTGCCCAGGCTGGTCTTGAACTCCTGGTCCCAAGCAATCCTTTAGCCTTGGCCTCCCAAAGTGCTGGCAGTACAGGCATGAACCATGCCCAGCAGATGCTGTTAATCCAAAAATAAATGATGAGTTCCCTTCTGTGGAAGTGGTAAAGCCCAGAGTGAACCTATTGGGGACAGTATCACTATGAGTTTGAGACCAGATAACCTCTATGGTCACTTGCAAGTCTAAGATTCTAGAGCATTCCACAGTTCCCAGGTTCTATATATAGCAAGTCCCTGTCTGCTCTTGCTCTTCAAGTTGTCCTTTTACGATGTATTTTCTTTCTGTTCTCCTTTGAAAGTGTCCTCAATATTCATTTATTAATCAATCTTCACTAGCGTAAAAAAACCTCAAAGCAGTTTACCCGTACCTCTTTCCAATACATCATTTCCCACCTTGTATCACAATTAGCGATGTGCATTTTCCACACACCCTCAGACTGTGGCTGCCATCCACACAGGATTTATGTCCCATTCATTGTTGTTGTCTGTTACCGAGCTCACTGCTCCAGACTGAGCACTTACATTTATGCTCTATGTCTATGAATGAAATGTCTATGAATGAAAAAATGATGGTGGAGGGACAGGGGAGGACAAGGAACAGGGCCGGGAGGTTTGAAGAGGCACCAAGTACAATTATTTCCCAGCCTGCAAGTCCCTAGAAATTGCTCTTCTGCCATAATGCCCTTCTGGAGAGAAGAAAACTGAAGAATATCATCTGCTTCAGCTCTGCCATTTTCCTAGGGGCAGCTCTGACTGTGGTCACAATGTTCCTTAGATTATCATATCACACTAAGCCAACACCACAGAGGAGGTCTTGGGAGAAGTAACCTGGGACACTAATGCCTTTTGCCCAGAACATTCACTCCTGATTAACCAAAGTTCAGGTTTTTTTAGGTAAGGGTGTTTGGACTATGAATCATTGAGGAGCAATTAAAGGAAGGAACAAGAATGTATTTGGAAAAAACAGCTTATCTATCAACTCTTTTTTTTTTTTTTTTTTTTTTTTTTTGAGACGCAGTCTCGCTCTGTTGCCCAGGCTGGAGTGCAGTGGCCGGATCTCAGCTCACTGCAAGCTCCGCCTCCCGGGTTTATGCCATTCTCCTGCCTCAGCCTCCCGAGTAGCTGGGACTACAGGCGCCTGCCACCTCGCCCGGCTAGTTTTTTGTATTTTTAGTAGAGACGGGGTTTCACCATGTTCGCCAGGATGGTCTCGATCTCCTGACCTCGTGATCCGCCCGTCTCGGCCTCCCAAAGTGCTGGGATTACAGGCTTGAGCCACCGCGCCCGGCTCTCAAC